>NW_024080756.1:1855993-2099919 GCF_003009895.1 Hyaena hyaena
ACTCCACACCCGAAAAACAGACAACCCAGTGAAGAAATGGACAGAAGATATGAACAGACATTTCTCCAAAGAGGACATCCAGATGGCCAACAGACACATGAAATGATGTTCAGCATCCCTCCTCATCAGGGAAATACAAATCAAAACCACACTGAGATACCACCTCACGCCAGTCAGAGTGGCTAAAATGAGCAAATCAGAGAACTCTAGACGCTGGTGAGGATGTGGAGAAACGGGCACCCTCCTACACTGTTGGTGGGAATGTAAACTGGTACAGCCCCTCTGGAAAACAGTGTGGAGGTTCCTCAGGAAACTAACAATAGAACTTCCCTATGACCCAGCAATAGCACTGCTAGGAATTTACCCAAGGGATACAGAAATGCTGAGGCATAGGAGCACATGTACCCCAATGTTCATAGCAGCACTCTCCACAATAGCTAAAACATGGAAAGAGCCTAAGTGTCCATCAACGGACAACTGGATCAAGAAGATGTGGTTTATCTATACCATGGAATACTACATGGCAATGAGAAAGAATGAAATCTGGCCATGTGTAGCAACATGGATGGACCTTGAGGGTGTTAATGCTGAGCGAAATAAGTCAGGCAGAGAAGGACAAATATCATATGTTTGCACGTATAGGAGGATTAGGGGGAACTGAACTGAGGACCATGGGGGAGAAGAAGGGGGGAAATGGTGGGGGAAAGGGAGAAAGGCAAACCATGAGATACTCTTGAATGCTTCCAAAAACTGAGGACTGATGGATGGGGGGTTGGGGGGGGAATGGGCATGGAGGAGGGCACTTATGGGGATGAGCACTGGGTGTTATATGGAAACCAATTTGACAATAAACTATTTGTAAAATAAATAAATAAATAAAATAACTTGCCTAAGATCACACTGTTAGTAAAGCAGCAGATTCAGGTTTCAAAACCAGGCAGTTTTGAAAAAGTAAGATCAAGAAACAAAGTCAAATAAGTTTAAAAAAAGAAGTTAAAAAACAATAACTTGGAAAAGATGATATATTTTATCTCAATTCAAAGGATCAATAAACCTTCATTCACCTACGGAATAAATAAAAGTATGTTCTTGATTATTTGAAATTCTAATAATTACAAGCAGTTATTTTCTCTTGTCAAATACCATTGTAAACCTGTATCATTAACATTGTTTTAACAAATATTTCGGCTTTCAACTACAAGAACTTTACAGCATTGTTCTACAGTAAGTGCTTCTTAGCTATGTAAAATAAAAAGGGCTAAAACATTAGTGGTTTTTGTTTTTTAGCAAGAGCACATATCAAAAGAAATACACCATCTCCCAAAATGACAACTCCAGCAAAAGACCATACTACGGAAGCTCTCTACTTTGCTAGTAAATACAGTTTACAATCATAGAGGGACCTTAAAAAAAAAAAAAAAAAAAAAAAAAAAACCAACACACAGCACCCACTCCAGACCAATTAAATCAGGATATCTGGGGGTGGGAATAAGTGTTTTGTTTTGTTTTTTAAAGTTCCCCCAAGTGATTTTAATGTGTAGCCAGGGTTGAGGACCACTGTTCTAAGGAAATCTAAACCCTCTGTTACTACTTCATCCAGAGCTTTTGTCCATAATGGTCTGAAAAAGTATTCAGTCAACTTATTCAACCAATTTCCAAACAACCAGGAGAGTAAAATAAATATGACCCCTCAACTACTAAAAGGGGTGTTAATTATGAGAGTACTTAGCCCAACAGAATAGACAAAAATAAAAGCTAAATGATCCCATTAGTATTTTGGAGCACAGAGTAACTTCAATTAACATCAAATATGCTAATGATCAAGCTACTTTTATCTCTCAAACCCTAGATTTTACCATCTGTGAAATGGTGCCATAATTTCTAATGGACTCAAGAGCCCAATAATTCAAGAGCAACACTGAAACAACCATAAGAAACCCACACGTGTCATCTTCTTGAAAAACTAAAGATTAAACTGAACTTTAATGTATAAATGCTGGCAAAGAACACATTTTCATGCTTTCCTGCTGAAAGTACCCTTGAAAAGTCAAAAAGGCTGTAAGAACTCTGAAATTCAAACTTCTATCTCTACATTTTTATATTTGTCTACTTGTAGTTTCACAGGAAAATGAAATACAGTAAGCTTCAAAATTAAATATTAAAATATGCTGTTGTGTTAATCAAAAATATTACTACAGGTCCATATCCTTTATTTAAAACCCTTGAGGAAGTACATATTTCAGAATTTTTCAGCTTTCAGAAAGACAGTACAGTGTTTCTACCCTTACAAGCCCTTGAGGATGTATAATAGCACCAATCATCAAGCAAATTATTCCAAATTAACATGCCATATCAACATTAACTATTGCTAAGTGAAAAGAATAAAGATCGTAAGTAGCCACCTGTTGATACAAGTCACCAAATTATTTTGCTGCAAACATTTGAAGAAAAACTTCCAGAGCTTTGGGTGAACCTGTAATTCCAAGATTTCTCTTTGATATTCAAGACACTGCAAATTGAACTTCAGGAAAAAAGTCACTATAATGAAAACATCCTTTTAATATCACTGTAGTTCTAGAGAAGCAACTCAATTATGATAGAAATACAAAAATAAAAAATAGTCCAAGTGATGTCCACCAATTTTCAGAATGATTATAACAGCATTTTAAGTATCCACCTTAATTTTCACAGTGCAATTTTGAGCAAGACCAAACAAATACATTAACATGTGCACATTTACTGACTAAGGCAGGCCTGAGGCAGAGAGCCAGATGTAAAGAAGGGGCAAATCAACCCCTTTCTCTCTAGCAACCTGGAGACAACAGAGGACTTTAAAGCTAAGCAGACCAGGATCCGCCACAAAGGAGAAAGTTACTTAAGCTCTCTAAACTCCAGTTTCTTCACAAAGGATAGAGATGATAATAACAGTACCTACTTCATTGTGTTTTCAAGAGGATTAAATAAAGTGACATCCGAAATCCATAATTTACAGTCACTAATAATTCCATACCACTTTTCCAAAGGCCAACTAACTGTTGCTGAAGCAGCTCAAGTATAACTTGCCTGTAAGTTATCAGGCAAATTTTATAATACAAAACCGACCACGAAAACATGACTTTCAAATTTCCAAAGTCCAGTGTAGATTAAAATACCAATTTCTCAAATGAGCAGCTTCTTGAAACACATTCTTAACCAAACCTACCTCTCACAATACCCTTTCATCTTCCACACAACCAGCTGCACACACATAGGGATAATAAGTGAAAATAAACCACTATATTCAAAAGTGCACTTTTAACTCAAAATAAAAATAGATTGGCCTAGGTTTTGCAGATAAAGGAAACCATTACTTTCCTTTATGATGATTATATATATATATATAAGATTAAGACTTCATCATTTATATACAACCACTGTCCAAAGAACCCAGACAATTTAAATACATAGGAAAAGAAGGCACAACAGTCCAAAATCCAATTTTCATAAACCACCCACTGAGTAAGAAATCTGGTAACTTTGGGCAGATTTTGCACCTAAACTTATTTAAACTTACCATCAAATGTACAAAAAGATGGAATCCTTTGCTATTTATCCTAAATTCAACTTATTTCCATTATGTACCTCAAGAATTTTACAGAACATGGAGTGAGTCTTAAAGCATAAAAAGTTCTGAGCGGATTAAATGCTTCACTGTTAACAACTGCTTCCAAATACAGTATATAACGTGGACAACCAAGACTTCCATCACACTGAACTTAAAAGAAAAGGTTTAAACAAGTTAGCATAGCTCCTGTGAAATTCAAAGCTTTCCCTAAATGTTAATACTCAAAAACTACTAGTTACAGTTAAATAACCTATTAGGGCCTGGCAGTTCCATCAGCTTTAAGAATACCAGTTGGCATCTATCCTAGTACAGTGCAACATAAAATCCCTCGAAAAGAATCTCTATTATTCTGTGTTCTAATCCCATGTGCTTAATGTGAAAAGATTCAGAACTAAACCCAAATGGACCAGCTCCCTCAAAACCACCTAAGAGATGAACTACCTACAACACTTAATCCTTCATTCTTGTACTTTTTCCTCCATAAACAGGAAGCTCCAAAGGGAAGGAAACAGAGAACGGCCTATTTTTGTTAAGGGGAATAACGGGCATCGTCTCCAACCCCACAGTGTGAGTGAACAAATGAAAAAGCAACAGGGGGAAAGGGACGGGGGGAGGGGCAGTCGGTGAGCTCAGCCAGGAGTCCTAAACATGCCATCCAGCTCCGACAGTGCCCAAAACATCTGTAACGACAGCTGCAGCAGAGAAACGGGGGTGTGCGGGAAGAGGGCCGTGGCTTGGGGGGCTCAGAGTTGTGCCCGCACGTTCGGCTTCCTCCTTTGCCAACTCTTCTCTCGCCTTCCACTACCCATCCTCCCCAACACATTCAGCTCCCTCCATAAAGAAAAATAACCAATAAAATCACAGGCAGAGAAGACAAAGAGGCAGGAGGAGGCTGCAAGGAGCGTCCAGAACAATGGGGGAGAGGGTGCGAAGCGAAACTCCTGAAAAGGACAATGAAACAGGGGTGGAGAGGAGCCCAGACAGGGACCAGGGAAACACCGCCGAGTCCGGGCCCCGCCAGAGGCGGACGCCTGGACGCGAGGCTCGGCCGGGTGGGCTGTATCACCCGGACGCTGGGGGCTGGGCTGGGCTGGAGCGGGCGGGGGCGGCGCGGCCCACAGGGGCCGCCGGGGCCTGCGCGGGTCCGCAGGCAGCTGCCGGCAGGACTCACCGGCGTTCTGGTCGCGGGGCCAGAGGTAGTATGTGGCCGGGATCACGATGAGCCCCACGAATGAGGTGAGGAAATAGAAGAAGGTGTTCCCGCTGTCATCGTACTGGAACTGCTGTCCCGCCATGGCACCCCCCCCTCCGCCGCTCTGTCCTCACCGCCGCCGCCACGACCCCGCTCTGCGCTCCAGCACCCAGCACCCCGGCCCTGTGTGGCGTAGCTCGGACGCCTCTGCCGCTGCCGCTGCCGCTGCCGCCGCCTCTCCTCCCCGCCCCCACGCTACTCTCACGGACACGCCGCCGCCACCGCCGCTGCCGTCGCCAGCTCTCGCGAGAAGAAATAGTTCCCGCCCCTCTCGGTTTTTCCCTCCCTCTGCCTCTCCCCAGCACACTCGCTAAGGGAGACGTGGCGCGCGCAGCCGAAGAACTCGGCGAGGTCCCGCCCTTGACCCCGCCCCCAAACCAGAAGCCCGCCCCTCGAGCGCTTGTTGGTGCCCCACCTGCCTTCCAGTCGCCGGTCGTGCCCTTTCTCCTGCGCCTCCTTACCCAGCGTCCCACTAGCTGTCTGGAGGTCATTTTAGGGGGTCCCAGCAAACACTCGCGGAGCAGTGAGTGCGTGCGGTTCACATGACTGCCCCTGGAGTCGCAGCTATTTGGAGCAGATCTGAGGCTTCCTTGCCTGTCCCTTCTCCCATCCTTACCTCACCTTGTCTGCCCTCTTGCTTATTTAATTTCCCTGGTTGTTAATAATGTTTCTTTATGTTACAGATCTGTCCCTCCAGTCCCCACATTTTGAAAACACGGGTCATTCAGAATTGGGCAGCGCAGGGGAGTTCGTAGGGGTTTTGTCGTGGTTTATTTGCAAAGTAATGTTTGCTATTAAAAGATTGTGGTTTATGCTGTGCCCATTTTGCAGATGGAGATTCTTCAAGCCGATAGAGATGGTGGCCTACACATCCCAGAGGTAATATTTGAGGACACCAGGTCACCAGTGTTTTCTTCAACCCAGGCTGTAGGCCAACACTTTTATTGCTTTATATCATTTAATCGTCAGTAACCCCCTTGGGAAAAATCAAAGCATGCTCACTCTCCAGATGAGGAAATTGAGGCTTAGAGAGATTGCCCAAAGTCATGCATAGTAAGAAAAGGTCTGGAGATTCAAATTCAGATCACTGGAGGCCACAAAGCCAAATTCCCTTGGCCACTACCTTGTCGTGGACCTTAACATTTTCCAGAGAGCCGCTGGCACTCCTTACAAAGTGTGGGCAGGAATCTGTGTTTCTAGGAGGGATGCCTAGGGAAGCAGTCACTCTCAGGAGACTCTTAACTTGGCTGGCTGTGAGGTCCCAGAGGCCGGAGTCAGCTGTGCTGGGAGTGGAGAGGACTGGTGTCCGGATCTGAAAATGACCCACAGGGTCCCACTGCAGTCCTGGCTGAGGCCTATTCTAGTGTCTCCATTTCTCTTTTGATCCTCCAGGTGGGATCAAAAGGAAAGACCCACCTGACCTACCTCACAGAGTGGTTGTGAAGATTTAAAGGGAATTATAATGAAAATGCTTTACAAAGGAAAAACTACGAAATAACCAAATACCACATACTATATTTTCTTACACTATTTTTTAAAACAAATTTTAAGGGGTGCCTGGGTGGCTCATTGGTTAAGCCTCCCACTCTTGATCCAGGTCTGCTCAGGTCATGATCTCCCAGTTGGTGAGTTCAGCCCCACATCAGGCTCTGCAATGATGAGGAAGAGCCTGCTTGGGATTCTGTCTCTTCTCTCTGCCCTCCTCCTCCCCACCCTCAAAATAAATAAATAAACATTAAAAAAAATTAGTACATTTTAAGACTATAGTCTATTTACTGACTGCCTTTCAATATGTCCTCCATTGTTGGAAGAGAAATCTGGCCACATGTCTTGTATTTTATGTCCTTAAAATTAGCATTTATCATAATCAGTAATGCTTTTCTTCATAATGGATTATGTTCACATGTATTGTCTCTTCCCTTTCAAATGTCCTACCGTTTTGAAAGGAAATTTTTAAAAACCATCTTCTTGGGGCACCTGGGTGGCTCAGTCTGTGAGCAGCCGATTTTGGCTCAGATCATGAACTTGAGGTTCGTGAGTTCAAGCCCCATATCGGGCTCGCTGCTGTCATCTTGTTGGTGCAAAACCCACTTTGGATCCTCTGTCTCCTTCTCTCTCTGCCTGTCCCAGGCTTACGCTTGCTCTCTCTCTCTCAAAAAATAAGTAAAACATTTTAAAAAATCATCTTCCCTACATTTCCCTCCTCACTTTTTTCTATATAAAGTTTTCAAAGACTACACAGGAGGGGGGGGAAATAAAAAAGAAGTGAGGGGAAGAGGATTGAAATATGAAGTGAGCACAGCACTTTGATTTCCCCGAAGCAGATATGCCCAGAGCAATTTGCCTTGCTTCAGAAACAAATTAACCATAAAATTGGCTCAACTGAAGTGAGTAGTTTCCTGAAGTTTCTTTTGTTTATGTTGAATTTGTTATTAAGTCTTTCCAGGTTTTAATAATGCTGAGCTGGTTATTTTTTATTACTCTGATTATACACTTTACTCAGCATTTGTGTAAAGATAATACATCAGTTTTATAACCTTGTGACAATATAAATTATTGATGATAAATATTCCCCTTCCGACTTTTTTCTGCAGGAGTAATCTTTTCACTGCAGCTTTGGGGTCATGAATAAGAATGGCTTGAACAGAACTGAACCAGGAAATAATATTTTGAACAAATCACATTCATTTGCTAAACTCCAGACCAATCTAAAACATGAATTTTTTTTCTCATCAAAGCAGATTAAAGAATGTGAAAGGAGGTATTGGGAAGACATTAGGGCTTGATTATGCTCAACTTCAAAATCATGAAAACAATTTTCAACGAGAAATTGAGGGCTGTGGTTTGTCCTTTAGTATTGAGAATAGGTCTGTATTCTGGGTCCTCTCTTTTCATAATATCCTCTCTTTTTAAAGTTATCCTAGAACTTAATGTTACTGAACATAGATAAACTTGGATCACCAAAATATTCCCCAGAGCAAATCTGAATGATATCCTTAATTAATTATAATTTCTGATTCATTGATGTTTTTAAACTAACCCAATAGTTTCTTTCGAGAGATCATTTTAATGAAATACTTAGTAAGTGAATATGGTAGAACCAGATCTACAAACACATTTTGTCTTAATCTAATAGCACTTTATAAAAGGCATTTTTATATTCTCACTATGTATCTACAAATGAATATTTTAGTCAATTTCATTTCAATTGCTAGGAAGATAATTCCTCTCAAGCATAGAAAGCCTGACTATTTTAGGTTCTTCTTAATAATTTACTTTTTCCTTAGAGCAAATCTTTGCTTCATTCCAAATCCTTCTTGTACTGATGGGGTTGACTTACATTTCTATATACCAAAATACATTTGTGTGGCCATAATCAATATTATTTAATTTTCTGTTTAATGGAATTAGCCTCAACAAGACTGGAAAGAACCAAATTATTAGGTTGGTACATACAATATTTCCAGTCTTTTACTCCCCCCACCCCTCCCCAATAATCTTCACTGACAAAGCCTAGCAATTCATCTTTAATATTAAACCCCTTATTACTTTGTTTCAGAGTTAGGATTTTCTTCCATTAAAAGCTAAATCTTGGGGTGCCTGGGTGGCTCAGTTGGTTAAGCCAACTTCAGCTCAGGTCTTGATCTCATGGTTTGTGAGTCCAATCCCTGCACTGGACTCTGTGCTGACAGCTCAGAGCCTGGAGCCCGCTTCGGATTCTGTCTCCCTCTCTCTCTGCCTCTCCCCCACTCACGCTCTGTCTCTCTCTCAAAAATAAATAAACATTAAAAAAAAACTTTTTTGGGGCGCCTGGGTGGCTTAGTCGGTTGGGCGTCCGACTTTCGCTTGGGTCATGGTCTCGCGGTTCGTGGGTTCGGGCCCCGCGTCGGGCTCTGTGCTGACTGCCGGCTCAGGGCCTGGAGCCTGTTTCGGTCTGTGACTCCCTCTCTCTCTGACCCTTCCCTGCTCACGTTATCTCTCTCTCTCTCTCTCCTAGAAATGGATAGAACATTAAAAAAAAATTAAAAAAAAAAACTTTTAAAAGAGCTAAATCTCTTCTAATACAAATTAACCAATTCTTTTTTATTTGTCCTTAATAGAGATGAAGAGTTACCCCCATAGTAATGACAATAGTAACATCAACAAATTGCTTAATTAGGAAAATAATGAATGACATTGCCTAGGAAGCCATAAAAGAGCACTTAATAAAATTTCCCACCCAGATTGAAATACAGCTTGGAAGAATGGCCATACATAAACAGAAGAGTGCACTATTGGCAATTTCAAAGGTATATATGTGAGTAAGAAGAAAAAAATTCTCATTAGAGATCAGAACTTCAGGAAAAAACATTAAAAATATAAATAATCTTGTTGAAAAACAAGTATTTGTGGGTACTTAAGCATAAAAAATTGGGGGACTCTAGGAAAAAGAATATAAAATTATGATTATAAGACAAAGTTAACCTTTGCTATAGACTTTGGGTGATAATAATGCGTCAATGTAGGTTCATCAGCTGTTACAAAGGTACCACTTTGAGGGGCGATGTTGATAATGGAGGAGGCTATGCATGAGTGGCGGCAGAAATTATATCAGAAATCTCTCTACTTTCCATTCTATTGTGCTGTGAACCTAAATCTGCTCTTAAAAAAATAATAAAGTCTACTAAAAAGAGTTAATATTTATAAAAATTATAATTGCTATAGGTTTGCGTCCTACAAATTGAAGAAATCTGATAAATTCTATTTTGCATGATTTCCATCAGTAGTTTTTTAAACTGTGGTACATTTATAATTGTATACATTGCATATTGAGTGTCTTCCTACTAAGAGACATTTTCCTTTTTGATAAACTCAATGAGAACCCAATCCTCTGCTTACAATTTTAATACCTACTGAGTGGAAGAATTTTTCACAGAGTAGTTCCTGACTCTGTACCTTTCAAGCTATGTTTCTCCACTATCTGTATACTTCAGGTGCCAGGCCTCCTGGGATATATTCATACCCTAAATTAGGATGTGTCATTCTTTTCATGTTATAATACTGAGTGACTTTGCCCAGAGGGTGAAGTAGAAAGAATATTCCTGGAGGTGGTAACAACTATACACAGAAGTACCTCTACACTGCATAAAATTGCCTCCCTAACTCCAAAATGAATGTACCCTCTAACCTCCAAACACATGGATTGAAAAACAAATTCAGTCATTCCACATTTAACATCCAGAGAGTTCACACACTAGTAGCCATTGTGGGGAGTACAAGAATGTTTAAGAGAGTCTCTGACCTCTGGAAACTCACCTACAATCTAACGAGGATGATATACTATCAATAAGTAGCAAAAACCCAAGGAAGGAATTGATAAATGCTATAAGAGGTATACTGGTAAAAATATTTGCAAGTTCATAGGAAAGAAGCATTTGTTTAGTTAGAGAAAATCGGAGGGCTTCAAGGAAGAGGCACCATTGAGCTAGGCCTGGAAACTTAAATAGAAATTGAATTTAAAAATCCAGGTAGAATCAGCTCAAAACACATTTGGAGAATAGCATAAAATTCAGTCTGTTTGTGAACAGGACTAACAGAGTTGAAAAAAAGACTTTTAAGTCCAGCTTCCAGGTTACCAGCTACATTTTGGCAATATTGCTTTTAAAATGAACTTTGTTAAAGGAGCGCATGAGTGGGAGACATTGCAATCCCCTTGGGAGGCCTTAAAGAAAGAAAAAAAATGGTTTGAACTCGTATGGTTTAAGTATGGTCCTGCAGGAAACAAGAGGGTGAAGTAGGTCACCATTTCTATTATTTTCTTCTTTCTTCTTCACCCAGAATATAGTTTCCACTCTTTGATATCAATCAAATCTTAAGATCTAATACAAAGTTATGTCCCCAAAAAGACTTGTTTGACATATCTTACTTCACTTTGCTGGTGCCTATATTTCACATCCTGTTCTGCTCTCTCTTTCCTATCTTGCTACCCACCTCTGTCCTGCCTCACATCTGTTCTCTACACAGCAGCCAGTGATCCTTTTTTTCCCTTCTTTTAACTTTCGATTTTGAAATAATTATAGATTCACTAGAAGTTGCAAAAAGTAGAGAGAGGCCCATATACCCTTCACTCAGTCTCCTCCAATGGTAACATCTTATATAACTAAAATACAATATCAAAGGCAGAAATTTAACATTGGGGACCCCTGGGTGGCTCAGTCGGTTAAGCATTTGACTTTCAGCTCAGGTCATGATCTTAGGGCTCATGCGTTCAAGTCCCACTTCCAGTGAGCTTGTGTCCTGCTTGGCATGAG
Source organism: Hyaena hyaena (assembly GCF_003009895.1). Classification (NCBI taxonomy): domain Eukaryota; kingdom Metazoa; phylum Chordata; class Mammalia; order Carnivora; family Hyaenidae; genus Hyaena; species Hyaena hyaena. The sequence continues at coordinate 1,867,140 of NW_024080756.1, forward strand.
CTCAAGACCAGCTTAGGGTGAGCACCACTTCTGTCTCTCTCTCTCTTTCTCTCTCTCTCTTCCTCTCTCTCTCCCTCCCTCTCCTCCCTCTCTCTCTCTCTGCCCATCATAGGATTTTCTCTCTTCTTTTCTGCCCCTCACTCACTTGTGTTCCCTGAAAGAAAGCAAGAAAGCAAGGAAGGAAGGAAGGAAGGAAGGAAGGAAGGAAGGAAGGAGGAAAAATTAACATTGGAAGGGTGCTGGATGACTCAGTTGGTTAAGTATCCGACTCTTGATTTCTGCTCAGGTCATGGTCCTGAGATTGAGCCCTCCCTCCAGTTCCTTGCTGAGCCTGTAGCCTACCTAAGATTCTCTCTCTCGTGCTCTCCCTCTGCTCCTCTCCCCAGCTCATGCTCTCTCTCTCTCTTTCCCTCTCTCTATGATAAAATAAAATAAGAAAATTGACATTGGTACAATCTATAGATCTTATTCATATTGACCAGTTTTACATACACACACAACTGGGTGTGCGTGTGTGTGTAAGATCCTTCAAAGCTTCTAAGAGATCATTTAACTTTCCTCAAAACCCTCTGTAGTCTTCCTATCTCACTCCGAATGAAAGCCAAGGGTTTGGGTCTACAAGGTCCTAAGTCATGTGTTCTACCCCTCACCTCTCTGAGTCCATTGCTACCACTGCCTCCTCATTAACTTACATCAGCCACATTGGTCTCCTTGTTGTTCTTGGGGCCTTCACCCATAGGGAGTTTTTTCTGCCTGGAATATTCTTCCCTCAGCTCTCCCTGTGGTCCCCTTTGAAGCCCTCATCATTGGTCTCTGCTCAAATATTAGTCTTTCAGGGAGACCTTTCCTGATCTTATAAAGTAGTACCCTCCTTCATTTTCTGTCTTGTTACTTGCTTTTCTTTTTCTCCAGAGCATTTGTCACCAAGTGATGTATTCTATATTGATTTAATTTTTGAATTTCTTTCCCCACTACTCCACAAAGTTAGAATCTTGTTTTGTTTGCTGTGCTGCCAGTGCCTAAAATAGTGTCTGACATATGGGAGAGGCTCATTAAGTTATTTGTTGAATGAATGTTCAGTTTATGCTATCTTATTGTTTGATATATCATTTTATAACTGTTTTTCTTTCCATTTTTATTTCAGATTTTATTTTTAAGTCATCTTTACACCCAATGTAGGGTGTGAACCCACAACCCCAAGATCAAGAGTCACATACTCTAATGAGCCAGCCAGACACCCCATAATTGTTTTAAACTAGTCATATTCTGTATATTCTATCTTCTTACCTGCTATGTAAATTCATGTTAATTATTACAATCTCAGAAACTGTACCTTCTGCTTAAATTTGAGCAAAAGCCTGGTCAAAATCTTCCACTTTTCCCCCCTTTTCTTCCTTTCCTGTTACTCCCACTTTACCTGGTTCACACTATTGAGTAGCTGAACAGGTAGAAAATGAGAAATAGTGTAACTGGTGGGACTTTTGCATTTGTATAGAGGGGAAGTTTAAATCATAAAGATGTGCCCAGTCCATGAGTATGGGTCACAGCCATGCCATCGTTGCAGGGGAGACTGGGAAAGTGAGTGTTTGGTGAGATAAGAAAGTGAGTATCTTCTATAGTGAGATGAAGGTTCTCCCTCACAAGATGGGAGGTTCCCAAACTTTGGAAGGGGCGCAGATGCCACTAAGAATATTGGTGATCCACAGAAGCTGGGCAGTTAAATGGTGAGATCCTCTAGCCATTACTTCCTGGGCTGCAGTTAGGTCTGGCTCAGACCTTTAATTGAGAGAAGAAGATAGTAGAAGTTTGACTTCTGTGGGTTGCTAAGGTTGCAACAATCCCACCCACCGTGGAGACTTGTGCTGAGTCACTTTAGAATCAAATGGAAGCACCCACGGCCACCCAGCCTAGCTAGTTTGGGAGCCTGCTTTGTAGCTGGGCTGAAGAGGGATAAGTGCTTATGATCACCATGGGGTCCCCAGCTCTCATGGTTCACTCAGATTAGCACAAACTCAGAGTAGCCACTCTTGAGCTGATTGATAATGAACCAAGAAGCTTCAGCATCAGTGGGCATTTCCAGTTCACCCAAAGCACATTTGTATGGTTCATCCCTGCCAACACTAACTACTCAAACAGAGGGAGGGAAACTTTGACCTATAGGCTAATCAGATTCAACCTGCATTTCGATCTCTGATTCACTGAACAAGTTGGCAGGAAACCCTAAGTGTTAAATAAATTAATAAACTTGCCCAACAGGTGAGGTTGTTGCCTTGCTTTGATAGGTAATGAAACAGGCTAGATCTATATGACTGTAGAACTCTAACATATAACACTTACAGCAACCAATCTAGGAAGCCAAAACACAATCGCTTCAGCAATCAGCCCAGAACATCCGGACTAGGTCAACTGCCAGCTTCCCAGCTTTTTGCCCCCATTTTCAAACCAGGTTCAACCAACCAAATATGCTGCTAAACCAATCACACAAGATGACCTGCTCTGAGTTAACCTGTCTCCATCTTCTCCATGCCAACAACCTATAATCAGAGCATACCTGAAACCTCCCCTGTTTTCACCACAAAGCTTTCTCATTCCTCTGCCTAGCTTTGGGTCTCTGCCAATCACAAGGGATGATGGCAGAATCCCTAGCTAGAGCAAGCTCTGAGTAAATAACCTCTGTTTTTCTTCATTTGGATGATCTCCATTCATTTCCGCATTAGGCAAATGCTAAATGAATTACTTTTTTTTAATGTTTTATTTATTTCTGAGAGAGAGAGAGAGAGACAACATGAGCAGGGGAGGGTCAGAGAGAGAGGGACACACAGAATCTGAAGAAGGCTCCAAGCTCTGAGCTAGCTGTCAGCACAGAGCCCGACGCGGGGCTCGAACCCACAAACTGTGAGATCATGACCTGAGCCGAAGTCAGACGCTTACCCAACTGAGCCACCCAGGCGCCCCTAAATGAATTACTGTTAACAGTTGTTAGGTATAGTATTCACACATACTAATAGTCTAGCATACATGTCTTAATTATCTGCATAGTGCTTGAATCTCCTCTCACCAAACCCTGGACACTCTGGGAAAAACAACCAGCCTACCTGAGAACCCAGCTAACTGCTTGAAATCTGAGGCAGGACCACAGAAATAAAAAGCCTTTTTAGAACGTAAGGAATGTTCTTGCTTAGCAGGGATTACTGACTTGATCCTTATAATGAGCCCTTCTGCAGACCTATTTACATGACATTCTCTGTTCACATGGATGAGAAACTACCAAATCTTATACCATATACAGCCATGCTTTTCAAACTGTTTTTGACCATCATTCATAGTAAGAAATATATTTTACATTATGGCTCAGCAGATTATTGAAAAACGTCAAAAAAAGAACTTAAAACATCAAAAAAGAACTTAACTGTCATCGTGTATGACGTGCTGTGATATTTTTCTATCTTACACTATATACTAATTCATATTAAATATAAGCAAGGTATACTAATTTATACATTAAGTGCTTTCTTAAAGAAATACTCAGCTACTATCTGGAAGCTTTCTGAAGATGCATAGGGATACTTGATCATCAAATAAGGATAAGGTCCCCTTTGACAATAAGTGTCATTTTTCTCAATTGTGGTGTAGAATGTCTCATTTAAAGAACTCCTCTGGTGCAGCAGTTCTCAAACTTTAGTTGAAAGAGAATCACTTGGAAAGCTTGTTAAAACACAGGCTTCTAGGCCTCATCCCCAAAGTTTCTCATTCAGGCTGTATGGAGTGGCCTGAAAATTTGCAGTCTCATAAGTTCCCAGGTGATGCTGATTCTGTTAGTCTCGGAACCACAGTGCTCTAATGAATCGTATTTGTAAATCAAAACACCTTTTTGTGCGTTGAATAACCACTTCCTAATTTATCCATTTGTCGTATGTCAAGTTTACTGAAGCAAAGTATATAAAGTATGTTGTACTGGTTGGATGTGTGTGTAATTTGGGTACAAGTGGGAGATCTAAAGTCAGGAATTAAGAGAGATAGTCTGCTTGCTGGTTCCTTCTTTCAGCCACTGTGATGCTCTTTTTCAGAGTTATTTAACCACTCATTTATTTAACAAGTATTTGAGATCCTTTGCCAAAAGCTGTGCTAAGCTCTAGATTACAGTCAGCTTGAGCATTTTATAAGAAAATATTTCCCTTTAGAAAGCTGTAGAACGATGCCAAGACCATTTTTCTGTGCTTTTAAACCCAATTGGTTCCTGATGGGTGAAGCTCAGGTGCCTTTCCAGAAACAAGAAGATGATAAAAGCATATAACTGATGCAGGTTTTATTTTTTTAAATTTTTTAATGTTTTTATTAATTTCTGAGAGAGAGAGAGAGAGACAGCGTGAGCAGGGGAGGGTCAGAAGGAGATACAGAATCGGAAGCAGACTCCAGGCTCTGAGCTGGCTGTCAGTACAGAGCCCAATGAGGGGCTTGAACCCACAAAGCGTGTGATCATGACCAGAGCTGAAGTCGTACGCTTAACCGACTGAGCCACCCAGGCACCCCTGATGCAGGTTTTAGAGCTTCTAATCCACTGGTCTTTGGAAGCAGTATTTCCCAAACCTCCTCTATGAGGAGGAGCACAGAACATAGATACTAGTTAAAATTACAGCTCCCAGGCCCTTGGTGATTCTGATTCATTGAGTTGGGGATGAGGCCCAATTGTTGTATTTTTAGCAATTACTCCAGGTAAATCCTAAAATCAAGTACAGTAAAACCTTGGATTGTGAGTAACTTGTTTTGCTCGTGTTCTACAAATGAGTAAACATTTCTAATAAATTTTAACTTGATAAACAAGCGATATCTTGCAATACGAGTAGTTTGTGATGCTGAACGTCACATGATCACAACTGAGCCAATGGTTCTTGAAATTCACTTTGATATACCAGTGCTTTGGATTACAACCATGCTTCCAGAATGAGTTATGCTCACAAACCAAGTTTTTACTGTATGGGAAACCCTGTGTTAAGCCATCTTTGAATTCGACATAGGCCACAAAAATTATATTAATTGAAAGAATATATTCACAGTAGTTCAGTGGTCCTCAAACTTCACTGCATATAAGAACCACTTCGGGGGGGGGGGCACCTGAGTAGCTCAGTCACTGAGTATCTGATTTCAGCTTGGGTCATGATCTCACAGGTACTCAAATAACTCTGAAAAGGAGCACATCAAGCCCCACATCAGGCTCAGCACTAAGAGTGTGGAGACTGCTTGAGATGCTCTCTCTCTGCCTCTCCCCCACTTGCATTTTTTTCTCTAAATAAATAAATAAGTCAACTTAAAATTTAAAAAAAAAGAACCACTTGGGGGAACTTACAAAATTTCCAGTGTAGGGGTATCTGGGTGGCTCAGTTGGTTAAGCATCTGACTCTTGGTTTCAGCTCAGGATATATCTCACAGTTCATGAGTTCGAGCCCCACATCGGGTTCCACAACTGGCAGCACAGAGCCTGCTTGGGATTCTTTCTCTCCCCTTCCTCCTCTGCCCCTTCCTCACTCAAGCTGTCTCTCTGTCTCCCTCAAAATAAATAAATAAACTTAAAAAAAAAAAGATATTTCCAATGCACAGGCCATTCTCTACTAATTACATCAGAATTTTTCCTCCCCATCTCCCACCATGATTCCAATTGGCTGCCAAATCTTAGAATGACCACAATAATTTATAAAAATTAAACCCCTCTTCATGTTGAAGCACCTTTCACCATCTTTTACAATTGTAGTTGCCTCCAAACTACATGAAAATCTGCTTAAGTGCTGGGGACTTAAGTGGAGTAGTTGATACCCCATCAAGCGATTTTGAAGGCTCTTGATCTGCTAAGGCCAGCAGTGTATTAGCTTTAGAGAGCTCTGTACTGGGTTGGGAACTACCCCAGAGCTTGGTAGCTTCAAAGATTCTGCTCAAAGGTATAGCTAGTGTCTTTCTCAATCTAGTGTGCATATTAATCCCCTGGGGGCCTTATTAAAATGAAGGTTCTATTTCAGTAAGTCTGGGGTGGGATATGTGGTTCCTCATTTCTAATCAACTCCAGGTGATGCACACATGGCTGGACCATGAACTACACTTTGAGTAGCAAAGCTGTAGATCTTCCCCCAAATCCACTGTCTGTAGATAAAAGCTACAAAAGTATAGAGCAATGGCTGAGATAGAAGGGCCTGGGACACCACATGCTTGCAGAACATCATAAAAGGCAGTACTTTAGGAAACAAAAGTAGGAAGAATTATAGATGAAACTGACAAGATTGATTTAAGACAATCAAAGTTAATCCAAAGAGTGTGTGCAATACTGGAAAATATGGCTGAAAGTGTAGATAGAGAAAAGCAGACTAGCATAGAAGAGTTTGGACTTTCAGATCAGCTTACAATTCAAAACCTGGCTTTACTACTTACTACCTATGTGACATCTGACAAATATCTTCACTTCATCTGTAAAATGCGAATAACTTTTTCATGTGTGCTTGGTAATGAAAGGTGCCCAACCCAGGGCCTGGCAACAGTAGATTCTCAATAAATGATTGCTACTAGTGTGTAAATGTAGCCCAAGTGTGTACAGCTTCCCCAGATTTAGGTTCATTCATTCAATTTTGATGGCTCTCCATCCCTGTTTGGCAGGCTGCAGGAAATCCAGCCTCACCAGAAGTTGCGCAAATGACCAGGGGAGCTCTCCTGTGTGCCTATTTTGGACTTGCAAATTGGTCTCTGCCACAGCTAATGAGGTTACAGCCCTGCAGGCTCAGACTAAAATGGAACCCAGAGAAGGCCATTGCCCAGCCTTCACCACCTTTGCCATTGCTTAAATGCTAGAGCCTTTGCATGGATTGTTGAAGTCTACATCATTGCTCTTGCAAAAAGACTATACCCTAATATTATATTACTATGTTGCTTGGTGATGGTAGTAGAGTGTTTTCTGATACTGGGTGTAGGGGGATAGAAGAGGCAATTGAGAAGTCCACAGAAAGGATTTTTGAATGCCAAAGAATCACAGAACCTTCTGTTCATACACAAAGGCGTTTTCTCCCCAGAGCACACAAATGAAGAGCAGTCCCAGGGTCAACTGCACTCTAATCTGAACTGCTCACTACAAGCTCCTTGATGCTAAAGCCTTATTTCTGATAACAGGAAAAATTGCTGAGTACACATATTAGTTCACTTCATTCCCAGCAATACTGTGAATTAGGTACCAGAACTGCACCCATTTTCACCATGAGGAAGAGAAGGCTTAGAGAGATGAAGAAATGTATTCAGGGACATATGGGTGGTAAGCAATGGAGACAAGTTTGGAAGCCAAGCAGTCTGAGTGAGGACAGAGATGACCCTTACTGCATCTGCTCTCTACCCTGCTCCCTGCACCAGATTACTCTTCTTACCAATGTGCTCTCCCAGCTTCCACCTGGGATCCCAGTCAAGCAGACTTGTTTGTACATGTCTTTACCCCAATTGTGGACAGGATTCAAGTGTTTTATCCAGCAGGCTTCTTAGTTCTGATGCATGTGAGTAAATGCAAACAGCCATAAAATACAGAGGGTCACCAGGATCTACTCTCCTAGCGCATCTTAATCTTAGGTCTATTCCAGCAAAGTCATCTGGTTATGGGATTAAGATGACAATACTGGAGTCAGTTTGTAAAGGGCTTTGAAGATCAGAATAAGGAATCTGGACTTTAATCTATAGTCAAATACTAAGACTATATCATTAACATAATGTCAGGGGGTAAGGAGGATTTTTAAAAAGTGCAGAAGAAAAAAAATTAATCTCAGTTTCATTTGTTCAGGCTGTCACTGACTCAGATTCGGGTTCCAAGGCTAGTGATGAGGGAAGCCCCAACGCTTCAGATGGAGAGTTCCATGTCCAATAAGTGACTAGAAGAACAAGTGAAGAGCTGTTGGGCTGTCTTCTCAACAGTCACACATACAGTGTTGTAGCTACTGTGACCCACCTCCCCTCAATTGAAAATGTCAGGTAAAGGTGTCCTAAACTGGAATCTGAAAGGAAGAGAGAAGAAGAGAGGGAATTGAAACACAGCCCCAAATCCTTGATATGTTAATAGGAATGTAAATCTCTAAGACAAAATAGAAGGTGTAAAGTTTCCCAAAGTATTTGACCATTTCTCCCTTTTAAAAAATGAGCATGACAAGGGTCTGCAGAAACACTCTTTGGGAAATGCTGGTCTAGTATTTACAGCAAGATGGTTGCCACTGATGGATGAGTTTACCAAGAGCAGTTCCAATGGAATAGTCCGGTGAGGGAAGCTGGTGTGTAGGGATTAGAAGGGAAAAGAAAGACAAAGAAGGTGCTCAGCCTCTGGACCACTCTTTCAGGAAGAAAAGGAACAGGAAATGAGAGCTGGAAGAAGAGGCACAGGATGGAGAAGTGTGCAGCATCAAGGGAGAATCAATGGTTGTGGGTTTTTTTTTTCTTTTTAAATATAGATGACTTTACCATGTTTATATAACATGCTCTCAGCCCCTCTGTTTTCTTTTCCTCATAGGATGCTTCTAGCTGCTTTTCCCAGTGGAACATAATAGAAATTACTCTTGTTGCCCTCCACTGGGGACTCCTCCTAGTCAGCCATGAGGTTCCTATGCCCTCTATGAAGGGGCCTGAGCCCTTCTCAGTTTTAGATACAGCCATATCTCCAATCTCTACAGAAGGCTTAAGCAGCAATTTATTCAAAAGTTTAGGAAAGCAGTCCAGAGCTAAGCTTTACAGAGGATAGGAGTTGGGGAGGGGGTTAGTTATGGTAAGTATCCTGAGGCCTCTAGCCAGCCACTTTGCTCCAAGACACCATTTACAAACCAAATCCCCCATGTGAGTTTTCTGAAATCTTAGTCTCAAAGCTTCTGGTTTTGGCTCAATGGCCAGCAAAGGGCCAATTTCTGGTCCAATGGATGAAGGGAATGATGAATGCTACTATCTGTTCTTAATAGATCTTACATTTCAGAATGTTTCCAATTCCCTCTGATCTAGAGCATCTATTTTTTTTTTAAGTTTTATTTACGCAATCCTACACCCAACATTTGACTCAAACTCACAACCCTGAGATCAAAAGTCACATGCTCTTCCAACTGAGCCAGCCAGGCACCCCTTAGAGCATCTAAAATCAAGCACATTTAATCACTTTGAAGGGTGATTTTGAAACCCCGTGTAGTCACCTTAAGAAACTAATATCTCTCTTAGTAACTACACTCTTTATCTTGAGAGCTAGTGATTTGGTCTCATTCAGTTAAGAGGATAAATGTCTCTTCCCTGTGCTAATTAAGGGATATGGGAAGTCTAAATGGCTTCTCCCTAATTCCTGGAGTAAGTATGTGAGGGTGTTGGTGTCTGGAAAATTAGGGAATGGGAAAAGACATGGAGGAAAAGGAAGGAGTCTGTAAAGGAGTGGAATCGAAGATACAGAAGAAGGGATCATCCACAGATTTATTTAGAAATCCTAGACTGTTTTTGACTTTAATAATTAACATAGTTATAAATATCCTTGGCAAGAAAAATACTTAGAATTTATCATCCCAAGAGATACAAATACAAAACTTTAAAAACATAGGTACTGGTTCTGAATACACCATTAACTTTGGTACCATTAATACCATTAACTGGTTCTGAATATACCATTAACTAACTTTGTGACCTTGGGCAAGTTACTTTGCACTTCACAGCTGTGTGTGTTTGTTTTTGTCTAAGAACGGTATAATATTGCACACTTTATCTCCCTCACAGTGATGCCGTGAAGGTCAAACCAGATTACATTAAAAGAGTTATAATTACTTACATTTGCATAGTACTTTATCATCCACAAAGCACTTCTGCATATATTATTCCATTTGCATGAAAGAGCTTTGAAAAGTTATAAAGTGCCCTAAAAGGACAAACCTGGATTTGAACACCAGCTCCATTTACCTCTACTTCAACTTTCTCATCAGTAAAATTAAGATAATGGTATACCTCAGAGGTTGTTGAGAGGATAGGAGAAATACTGACAAAATTCACTTTCTTCAGGTCTCTGCGCATATGTCACTCCCTAAAGGCCTTCCCAAGCCTCTTATCTACAATAGTGCCTCCTTCTACCATTCTTTTCTTGCCCTTGCCCTTCTTTCTTTTTCTGAGTTAGACTTAGCACTATCTGATATCACAGCAACTTATTGCTTACTGGCTATCTCCCCATCAGAATAGGATCTCCCTAAAAACAGAGATTTTGTCTGTTTCTCTGTATCCCCAACATCTAGACTGTAGTAGGCATTCAACAACTATTTGTTAAGTGAATGAAATTAGGGGTTATAATTGTTATTGTTGTCATTACCTAAGGTCCCTCCCTCATTCTGCCCGCTCTGATACAGCTCCATGCATAGGACAACTCTGCTTCAGGAATGGTTCCTCCCTCCCCACTTTTGAAAAACAGCTCTATTGAGATATAATTCACATACCATTAACTGGTTCTGAAAATATCATTAAGTAACTTTGTGACCTGCTGACCTTGGGCAGGTCACAAAGTTAGTTAATACCATAAAATTCATCTTATTAAAGTGTACAATTCAGTGATTTTCATATAGTCACGGAGTTGTGCAACCAACACCATGACCTAATTTAAGAACATTTCATCACCCCCAAAAGAAATCCTGTACCCAGTAGCAGCCTCTGGTATTTTCCCTCATCTCCCGCTAGCCTGTGCCAACCACTAATCTATTTTCTGTCTCTGTGAATTTGCCTATTCTGGATATTTTATATAAATACGATTATGTAACGTGGTCCTTTATGACTAGCTTCTTTCAATTTGTACAATGTTTTCAAGGTTCATCCATGTTGTAGCACACATCTGCACTTCATTCCCTTTCATGGCTGAATAATGTTCTGGAATATGGCCATGCCGGACATTTGAGTTGTTTCTACTGTTGATCTGAATAATGGCTGCTCTGAGCACTCATGGACGGGTTTTTGTGTGGATGTTTGCTTTCAGTTCTCTCTCGAGTATGTACCTAGGGGTTGAACTCTTAGGTCATCTAGTAGCTATGTTTAACATTTTAAGGAATGGCCAAACTATTTTCTGAAGTAGCTGCACCATTTACACTCCCACCAGCAATGTGTGAGGGTCATAATTTCTTTACATCCTCATCAACATTTGTTGTTGTCTGTCTTGTTGTTGTCTGTCTGGGCTTCAAGTGGTATTGAATTGTAGTTTTGACTTGCAGGTCCCTAATGACTCATAACGTCGACCATCTTGTCATGTTTATTGGCCATTTGTATGTCCCCTTTAGAGACATGTCTATCCAAAACTTTTGCCCTTTTAAAAATTTAGTTGCCTTTTTGTTGTAGAGTTGTAAAGGTTATTTATATACTCTGGTGAAAGTCCTATATTAGATATGGAAGTTAAAAGTATTTTCTTCCATTCTGTGGGCTGTCTCTTCACTTTTTTGATAGTGCCCTTTTGGAGCACAAACGTTTATAACTCTGATGAAGTCCAGTTTATCTAAATTAAATTCACTTTTGAAGTTTCTTCTTTTTAAGACCAGATTATCAGTCTTTGTCCTATTACCCCAAGAGTTGGCAAGGATTTGCTCTCTCTGAGCATCACAGCACCAGCTCTGGAACTTTTTGCTCAGCCTCTTTCTCATCTTCTATGCCACGGAATGGGCTGTTTCCTTCTTGGAATTCTGTCTCTGCCCCCAGTTTCTCTGCCTAGCCATGTCTTTATTGCCCCTTGAGACTTAGCTCAGACATTTCTCTTCCTCCTCTTTGGGGTCTCCATTCCTCACCACAGATGGTGTGCAGCTCTGTCTTCCCTCATGGAAAACACTGGAGGCAGAAAAATTTTTTGTCTTTGTTACTGGCGAATGGAGTCTAAACTGGTATGTGTTTGAGTTTAAGCCCTATGTTTAGCTGTACAAACATGGGCAATGCAATACTTCTGATCCTTGAACTGTTTTTTTCTTATGTTTTTATATTTCTGAGAATGAGAGAGAGAGAGAGGAAGGGGCAGAGAGAAAGGGGGACAGAGGATCTGAAGTGGACTCACTGACAGCAGAGAGCCCGATATGGGGCTCAAACTCACAAACTTCAATATCATGACCTGAGCTGAAGTCAGGCACTCAATCAACTGAGCCACCTAGGTGCCCTCCTCATCAGTTTTATAAAATGGAAATAAATTGTAAGCATGGGGTCATTATAAGTTTAGAGATAGAGTAACAAAGATAAACTATTTAACTTAGTGGATTCTCAATATATCCAGCTCTTATTTATAGCATTATGTTGGTTTTTTTGTTTGTTTGTTTGTTTGTTTATTTTAAATTAGAGCTGTCTAAGCGTATTAGGCACATGTTAAGTTCTCAAAGAATGCTCGTTTTCTTATTTTCTAACTCCAACTCAATTAAATTTAATTTTTTATTTTTTTATTTTTATTATTTTATTTTAGAGAGAGAGTGAGAGTGTGCAGGCTGGGGAGAGGGGATGAGAGAGACAGATAGAAAATTTTAAGCAGGCTCCATGCCTAGCACAGAGTCCAATGCTAGGCTTAATCCCATGCTCCTGGGATCACGGCATGAGCCTAAATCAAGAGTTAGTCCCTCAAGTGACTGAGCCACCCAGGCGCCCCTCACCTAGACTCCTTTCAAAGTTTCCAGGGAGCTGCATTTCTTGAGCCACAGCCAGCTTTGAACACCTAATGAAAACAGTAAACTAGCTCCCCAGGAAATGTGCATTACCCAATAGCTTGTGTGTGATTTTGGCAGGATTCCTGGACACATTAAGCCCACCACGGGCCCAGAGCATTCTTGTCACAGATGTTCACAGCCAGTTCTGCCCACTTGGTCCTTTTAAAAATGAGCAACTTGGGCGCCTGGGTGGCTCAGTCGGTTAGGCACCGGACTTCTGCTCAGGTCACGATCTCACTGTTCGTGGATTTGAGCCCCGTGTAGAGCTCTGTGCTGACAGCTAGCTCAGGGCCTGGAGCCTGTTTCGGATTCCATATCTCCCTCTCTCTGACCCTTCCCTGCTCACGCTGTCTCTCTCTCTCTCTGTCTCTCTCTCTCAGAAATAAATAAAACATTTTTAAAAATTTTAAATGAGCAAATTTTACTATACCACCAAGCAACTGCACTTCTTGGCATTTACCCAAATAAGTTGAAAATGTGTGTGCACACAAAAATCTGTACAAGAATGCCTAAAGCAGCTTTATTCACAAGTGTCAAAGCTTGGAAGCAACCAAGATGTCTTTCCATAAGTGAATAGATAAATTGTGCTACATTCAGACAATGGGATATTATTTAATGCTGAAAGGAAATGAGCTTTGAAGCCGTGAAAAGACAAGGAAGAAACTTAGATGCATGTTGCTAAGTGCAAGAACTCAATCTGAAAAGGCTATGTATGTACTATAATATTCTAACTACATGACATTCTGGAAAAGGCAAACCTATGGAGACTGTAAAAAGATCAGTGGTTTCCAGGGGTTAGGGAGGGATGAACAAGCAGAGAACAGAAGATTTTTAGAGCAGCGAAGCTATTCTGTAGGATACCATAATGGTGGAAACGTATCATTACACACTTGTCAAAAATTCATAGGATATTCAACACCAAGGTTCACCAAGTGAAACTTAATGCAAACTATGGACTTTGGGTGATAATGGCATGTCGGTGTTCATCAGTTGTAACAAATGTACCAGTGTGGTGCCAGATGTTTATAGTGGGAGAGGCTGTGCACGTGTGGATGCAGGGGATATATGGGAAATCTCTATATTCTGTATTCAATTTACTGTGAACCCCAAAACTAAAGTGTGTGGGTTTTTTAAAATATTTATTTATTTATTTAGAGGGAGAGTGGGAGAGGGGAGGGAGCAGAGAGAGGGAGAAAAAGAATCTCAAGAAGGCTCTGCGCTGTCAGTGATGCGGGACTCATGAACCATGAGATCATGACCTGAGCAGAAACCAAGACTGCTATGTTCAAGTTACTGAGCCCCTGTGGTCCCCAAAGCGTGTTTTTTTTTTTTTTAAAAGAATGAGCAACTGGCCCTTCACAGTGATGCCTCGTCACTATGCAACCATCTTCCCAAGAAGAAACAATTACACAAGGTCTGTTTCTGAGAGACGTGGTCTCTGGAACTTTGGCATGACTCTCTGGTGTCATCATGGCCATCATAGGACATTAAAAATGCTCAAATCAAGTTGTTGCTGATCTTTCTGAGAATTTTTATTTTCTAGTACAGAGGGCTACCAGCAGATGGCAATCAAAGAATACAAAACCTAAGCCTGTCCTCCACAAGAAAATTCTGATAGATTTAAGATTGGTAAAATGGTAAATTTAAGGTAAGCAGACCACTGTAGGTCACCTCTTGGATAAGCAGTTCTCTACAGAGGCACAATTTCTTATGCTCCAGACAAACGAGTCTTCTTCCACCAGTGACTGAAATAAATGTCTAGCCTCAAAAATAGGCACCAGGGACCAATTCTTAGATTTCTTAGTTCATCAGATGAGAACTTTGGTTACTCTTTGTGAAAATGAATTAGAAGAATTTGTTGTTTTTATTGAGACAGTATATTTCCTTTAAATTTTCTGTTTACATCATGAGCAAGGATAAATGTTCCTTAGTATGTAAAAATGGATATTTGTGTAAATTATTTTCAAATGATAAATAAAGAGATACAGCTGGAGTACAACAGAGCTACAAAATCACCGAAGGGAAGGAATTGCTTGAAACAATCCAATGTTTGTGGGAGGGCTGTGGGGGGAGTGTAGCTGGGCAGGGGTGGAGGGTTGGGGAGGTGTTCTTACCAAATAGGATTAAAAAAAATTGTTTTTAACAGTTACTTATTTTTGAGACACAGAGAGTGAGCAGGAGAGAGCAGAGAGAGAGGGAGACAAGAATCCGAAGCAAGTTCCAGGCTCTGAGCTGTCAGCCCAGAGCCTGATGCGGGGCTCGAACTCACAAACCATAAGATCACGACATGAGCTGAAGTCGGACGCCTAACCGACTGAGCCACCCAGGCGCCCCCAAATAGGATTTTAGCACTGGTTGTACAATAGGAATTTCTTCTTTTCTCCTTTTTGCTGTTTGCTTCTGGAGATGTACTAGTGAGTAGAGTCTCAATTAAACCAAATATTCTCAACACTGTGACTATTAGGCTTGGAAGACTTTGTCCTTGTTGGTAAATTCTGATATGTATGTCTTACATTTGCTAAAATTACTAAGTCCACAGAGAGAGTTGCAGTGTGGTAGAGCTTGCAAAATATGAATATTGCTACTTTGTTAAGTTGAGGCAAAAAAATTTTCAGTTTATAGTTTACAGTTCAGGAGTATTTGCTGGTATAACAGATCCCCTTTATACACCACTCTATACAGTAGAAAATGATTAACCTGTTTTGTTTTGTGTATTGACAATATCTTTATGAAAAAAGTCTCACAAAGCATATAAAAATACACATTAGACCTAGAGAGTTTGGGGGAATACTCAATGTTTAAGAGAAGCTATTAACAGTGAAAAATACTTTTTGGATTCTTACTATGTATTAAGCAATATTATCTCAAAATAGATAAATTAGCCCCATATTTATAGTTGGGGAAACTAAGTTTCAGAGAGATTCATAACTTGCCAAGGTTACACATTTAGTAAGTAGCTGAGCTGGGATTTGAACCCAGGCCTATTTGGGTGAATGTAATCACTTCCTACACTGTAACTGTTGGCCTTATTCTAAAAAGTGATGTTAAACATTTGAAACCTCCTAGAAAATTCAGAAATTTAACCAAATCACCTGGGGAGGTTGTTAAAGATTCAGTGTTCAGGTCATACCCCTAGAGATTGTAATTCAGAAGATTGGGGGTGGGGCCCCCAGAATCTGACTTTTCAACAAGCACCCTGCTGTGGTTCTGCTGCAGGTAATCTTCTGACCTCAAACACAGAAACTACAGGCCCATCCCAGTGGACTGTAACTTTTGTAAGCAAAGAACACTTTGAGGTCCTGATGAAAGCTCTGGACCATTTTTTCAGAAAAATACACATTCTACACCTCAAATTTTGCATATGACTTCAAGGGCTTCATGGACACTCTGAAGCTATGCACACTCGATTTCCTACATGTCCCAGTAAAAAACGGCCTAATTAGAAATCCCTTCCATCTCTCCACCGAGAGATGTCACTCTTCAGCCTCAAACATCCTCCCCAAAACTTTCAGTTTTTTTCTTTTTCCTTTCTCCTCAACTACAAAGGGAAGAGTTTCTCGGGAAAATGAGTTCACCGTTTGGGAAGGAACTTCCCCTTGTAAATAGAGGAGACTTGGGCACGAACTCCAAAAAATTAAGCTGAAATGGAATGATAGTGTTGTCTACAATCATGATGAAAGCCGATCTGGAAATAAAACCTAACAGTAGGGACCACAGATTAATATAGGCACAGCCCACCTTGTGCAGGGTCATGAAATTAATTTAAAAAAATTTTTTTAATATTTTAATATTTGAGAGAGAGAGAGAGAGAGAGAGAGAGAGAGAGATACAGAAGTTAAAGCAGGCTCCAGGCTCTGAGCTGTCAGTACAGAGCCTGATGCAGGGCTTGAACCCATGAACCAGGAGATCATGACCTGAGCTGCAGTCAGACGCTCAACCAACTGAGCCACCCAGGTGCCCCAAAATTTATTCTCACAAAATCCCCTTCTCTAACTTCCCAATCCCTAGGGTTTCTCATAGGTCTCCATGTCAAGGCTAGGCTTTGCATCTTTAACTCAAGACTTTTGGATAACATCATTTGAAACATGTACATAAATAACATTGACCCAGAGTCCTCACATATTGACCTTTAATAGGTTTCAGAGTCTGGAGTAGGAAAGGCATTAGGAGAACATGTAATTTTCTCCTCAGGCCTGAGAGAGGCCTTACTTCTAACCTATGGCTAGAAGTAAGGTGTGTCTGTGAACACTCTGATATTATATGTAAGTTATACGTTTATATATTTTTCTGGAAAGGGAGTCCATGGCTTTTACCTAATTCTTAAAGGAATCTTTGACTAAAACTTAAGAGGTCATCATTTATGGGGTGAATCTTATTTCACAGGGTTAGACAAGCAAACAGGGTGAGCAGACCAGTGTGGTTCAGCCTTGGTGAGCATCTTCTTCAGACATCAAGTGATAGACAACATTGCGTATGTGTTGTATGGACACAACATTGTCAGAGTTTGTGTGAGTGGGTGTTTTAACGTTTTATTTATTTTTGAGAGACAGAGAGACAGAGAGTGAGCAGGGAAGGGATAGAGAGAGAGGGAGACACAGAATCCGAACAGGCTCCAGGCTCTAAGCTGTCAGCACAGAGCCCAATGTGGGGCTCGAATCCATGAACTGCCAGATCATGACCTGAGTTGAAGCTGGAAGCTTAATCAACTGAGCCACCCAGGTGCCCCGTCAGAGTGTGTGTTCTAATTGTGGTTTAGATTAGGGCCACTCTGGGGCGCCTGGGTGGCTCAGTTGGTTAAGCATCTGACTTCAGCTCAGGTCATGATCTCACAGTTTGTGGGTTGAAGCCCTGTACTGGGCTCTGTGCTGACAGCTAGCTCAGAGCCTGGAGCCTCTCTTTGGATTCTGTGTCTCCCTCTCTCTCTGACCCTCCCCCACTTGCACTGTCTCTCTCTCCCTCAAAAATAAATAAAAACATAAGAAAAAAATCTTTAAAAAATGGATTAGGGCCACTCTGCAGAAAGTCCACTTGTCCAGAAATACGTCTTTCTTGGTATGAAAACAGGAGCATGTGTTTGGGATCAGGAAGACCTGAATCAGTGACCAGGCAGATTATATCCACCTCTCTGACTCCTAATATACTTGTAAGTCAGGAATAATCATCCCTAATTTGTCAGGGTATTGGGAGGAAGGCATGAAATAAAATACACAAAGCTCCCAGCACGGTGTTTGGCACAGGGCAAGGCACCCAGAAAAGTTTGGTTTTGTCTCTCTTTCTTACTACCACACTAAGATCCCCCTATGGTGGGGGTGCTGAGCACAAACTATCTGCTATTTAGCCGGGGTAGAGGGGGTCTGCACCCATCAGGCTGACTAAAGTCTGGTCTGGCAAACCTGAAGAAAAACTGGTTTCTTTAAGGAATTCCCACTTTCAGGTCTCTCCCCTCACCACCCCCCCACCCCCCCAATCTCTGTTGCAAAGGTAAGCAGGGACCTCAGGCACAGAACCTGCCTGGGGATTACAGGGAGTTACAAAGGATGAAAAGACATCGTCCCTGTCCTTAGAGTTGCTGAACCCTAATAGGGAAGACAGTACCAAAAATAAGTTAGCAGAAGCCATAGGGCATACATATAAGCATAAATATTCTACATACCTGAAAATAGGTTATGCTAGAAAGGACAAAGCCACCTGGAGTTGATTTAGGAAACAGTCATGAAAGAAATGATTATTGAACCATATTGTTTAAGTGCAGGAAAGGATATGATACGGCAGAAGGAAAGAGAAAAAGCTCAGGAAGGAGGAGAGAGTGCCATAGGACTAGCTCACAGAGGAGGTGGGCACGATGCAGATTTGCAGGGCAGCAGGGGAAGCCATGGTGGAGGGTTTGTGAAAAGATGACAGCAGCTAGGTGTGGGGGAAGGGAGGCAGCTAATTGGTAGAGCCCCTTGAGACCCATGATTAGGAGTTTTAATTTAATTCAAGAGGCAATTGGAGCTATTGTAGGCTTCTAAGAAGGGAAGTGATATGATCAAAATGATGCTTGAGGACGATGGTTCTTGCTGCTGTGAGCAGGGTGGATTAAATGAAGGAGACCCTTGGGCAGGGGGGTTGATCTGAGGCTAGATCAGGAATCCAGGGTTACAGGGGCATGGCCTGAACAGGGATGCAAAGAGCAGACCTACAGTATGTTATAGAGGATAAATATTCGTTCTTCTTAGAACCAAACACTGGGTTAGGTGCTGGGATACCACGGGGACCAGGCACAGAGGTTGGGATGGAGAGAGACAATTAAGGAATTAGAATAATATAATATGATATGATTATAATATTATATAATATTATAATAATGATAAGTGAGATAAATGCTGTGATAGAAGCCAAGAAATATGAGAGCATATAGCAGGAGCAGCACCTGAGTTACAGGAGGGTCCTGAGGAGGTGGCATTTAAGCTGAGAATTTAATGAAGAATCAGGCATGAACTGAGTGAAATGTCACTGGGGGAAATGTTCCAGGCAGGAAGCCCCAGGATGAAAGAGTAGGAGTGAAGCCAGGAGGGAAAGGCCAGAATGGTTTCCCAAAAGGCTCAAGAGAGCAAGCCAGGAGAAACCAAACCAAGAAGGGCCTTGAGTCTGCAATGTAAACTGTGAACTTTATCCTAAGGACACTGAAAGGCCAGAAAACAGGCATGGTTTTTCATTTTGGAGAAATCTCTCTGGCTATGTTGTGGGACAAAAAGATTGGGTGTGGTGGTAGTTGGGATGAGAGGTTTGCCATAGTCTAGGGGAGAGATGACTGGGAAGTAGAGATGGAGACAGGTAGACATTTAGGAAGCAGAGCTTATGGTATGAGAAAGAGACGAAGAGGAAGAGAGTATTAGAGATGTCATTAGCCCAGAGAGGGTAGAAGTATTTTCTAGGGTCATACAGCCAGCCTGTGGAAGCATCAATCCTACAGTCCAAGTCTCTGATTCTCTTTAAAATATGTATCTTTCATATCTCTCTCCTCATCATGCTCATGTTTTCTCTATATCCTCAAATACACTTATACAATTTAGAATAAATGTTTTAATTCTTTGTCTGATAATTCTATTACCTCTGTCATTTCTGGATCTGTCTCTATTGCTTGATTTTTCTCCTGGTTGTGGGTCATATTTTCCCAGTTCTTTGTATATATAGTAATTTTTATTAAATGCCAGACATTGTGAATTTTACATTGTTGGACACTGGGTTTTGTTATATTCTTAAAGAGTTTGAGCTTCATCCTGACATGTAACTAAGTTATTTGAATTTGATTCTTTCCGTCCTTTCTTTTAAGCTTTTTTAAGGCAGATCTAGAGGAGCCTTTAGGACTTCTGACTTCAATCATCATGAAGTAACAATGATTACATTTACCATCCTACCTGATGCAATAACAATGAATCAGATTACATGTATGAAACGATGGCCATCAGGCAATGAAGGACAGTAATCCATAAAAGAGGAAACAAATGAAGTAATTCCCAAGATTGCTCCAGCTTTCTGCCTTGAAAGTTTCCAGGGCACAGAAAAGAAAAGTAGAACTCAGGTGGATCTTTTTGAACTTCCTGAATTGAGGACATGGAGCTAAGAACCTGGGGAGGCCAAGCGGCTAACGTGCATAGGACAAAGTGCCAGAGAAGAGAGACTGTGCAGAGAGCACTCCAGAGATTTGCAGAAAATCACCTTCAAATATTCAAGAGTATTTATAAGCACAGGCATGTGAAATTATGACTTCAGGCTCAAGAAAGAACTATCTAAAATATCACAGAGAACAATACCTGATGCTTGCACAGGGCTAACAATGGTGTTTGTTCGCACTACCCAGGCTAGAAAACTTCATAATTTCATGCAGCATTTGTAGAATCCTCAGAAGGGTATCGCCTCAACAATGGAGAATGATTATTACCCCTGATCTAAACAGTATTCTAGTTTATTCTATACCCTCTTAATGCAAGGCCCAAAAGGATCAAATGATTTCCAAATAACTTTAGTGCAGAACAATGTTGAAGAATATTTATAAAAATTCAAAAACATCCATCACTCTAAAAGGTAAAGTGCACAAAGCCTGCCATCCAGTCAAGATTATTAGGTACACAAAGAAGCAAGAAAGTATGTACCATTTTGCAGCAATCAATTAATTGAAGCCAATCCAGACCTGCTATACATGATGTAATTAGCAAACAGTATTAAAATGGTATTTTCCATATGTTCAAAAAGTTAAGTAGAGACATGGAAGATTTTTTTTTTCACCAGCTGCTGCAAAACGCTTTATTGTTTCCTTTTGGTCCACAGCTTGGGGGAGGGCTCCAGGGTGGTTACAAAGCTGCCCAGTGCTGCAGGGAGAGGCTCAGGCATAAGCCCTGGAGCCAAAGGGATGCCAAAGGGGCCCCTCAAAGGCTGCTGGGCTCCAGAGGCTCCTCTTCCTGCTTGAGGGTGAGCCTTTCGAAGAGATATTCGCCCAGCCCAGCCTGAGAGCCAGCCAGCCTGGAGAGGTTAGTCAGGTGGTTAGCCATCTTCTTGATGAGTTTCACCTCCTCATATAGGAAATGGTTCTCCAA
Source organism: Hyaena hyaena (assembly GCF_003009895.1). Classification (NCBI taxonomy): domain Eukaryota; kingdom Metazoa; phylum Chordata; class Mammalia; order Carnivora; family Hyaenidae; genus Hyaena; species Hyaena hyaena. The sequence continues at coordinate 1,888,381 of NW_024080756.1, forward strand.
GAAGTCACAGAGATGGGTGTCTGCGCAGGCAGAACCCAGTGTATGCAGATTCAAAAGGGCCTGGTTCAGGTTCTTCTCCAGAACCAGGGCAGCTTCCACGGCATCCTGGGTTTTACCCCACTCATCTTGGGATGGCTTCCTCATGTCCTGGAAGAGGGCGTGGCCGCCGCGTTGGTTTTGCATCTTCAAGAGATGCTCAGCACCCTTGTGCTTCTCCTTAGCCACCTTGTAGAAGAAGTGGCTCATGCCTTCCAGAGCCACATCCTCACGGTTGAAATAGAAGCCCAGAGAGAGGTAGGTGTAGGAGGCCCATAGATGCATGTTGACTAGGCAATTGATGGCGGTCTCCACCTCAGTGGAATAATTTTGACGAATGTGGCAGCTCATTGTTGACCTGTAATAAGGAGCTAAGTTCAAAATAGGACATTGGCTGCTCCCAGAGGCAGAGGGTGGCCAAGAAGATGACTCTGAAAGCTGGGACTAGAAAAAGGTTGGAGGGTGGTCAGAGGCTGGTAGAAGAGACATCCCCGGGTCTGTCCCATTCAAACACTGTTGAAGCAAGAGACAGATCCCTGTGACTGGCAGGCATACTACTAGAAGATATCTTTAAAAACCGAAATCTGGAGATTAAAGCTACAATGTCTGAGATAAAATATACACTGGATGAGATTAATAGCAGATTAGACATTGCAAATTAGTGAGATTGAAGAAAACATTCAAAATTAAATATATACAGAAAAAAGAAATATAAAGTTGAACAGTGCATCAGTAATCTGTGGGACAACTTAAAGCAGCTGTATATACAGATTATATTAATATGTAATGATTAATATATACATATTTTATAATATGAATATATTGTATGTTATATTTGCATCCTATATTAATTATATAATGATTAATACATAATAATTTGAGCCTCCACAGAATGAGAAGGGAGCCCTGCATTGGGCTCCTTGCTGACAACATGGAGCCTACTTGGGATTCTCTTTCCCCTTCTCTCTCTGCCCCTCCCCTGCTCTCTCTCTCTGTCTCTCTCCTTCTCTCAAAATAAATAAATAACCTTTTTCAAAAAAGGAGTGAAAAGATAGAGAAAGTGAAAATAATGAATGTAGGTGACTCTGAACACTGTAAGAGAAGGTAAGGTGAGAGATATAGTCACAGCTGTGGGTGATCAAGGATCTCAGAAGGATAAATATATTTTTTATTTTTAATTAAAGAAAACTGGAGTTGTTCATGGCATAAGGGAGAAATCTGAAGGAATTGGGGAGAGAGAAGATGCATGATGAAGGGAAGTCCCATAGGAGACCAAAGAAGGAAGAAATCAAGCATTCAAGGAACCCTGTGACGACTGCTTTCCCTACAGTGAAACAATATTTCGTAAGTAAAGTAATCATGGATATTCTCTCTTCCCTCCCCTTCTTACAACCCCTTCTACTCTCCAACAAAATATGCATGATTTATACCCTCTGTAAGTTTGGATTGTCACACATCAGGTTTCCTTAAGGCAGAATGGCCTCTATATCAGAGTGTAGAACCCAGCACTCCCATTTTGTCCCTTTGAGGTCATTGGCTACGGCATGGGATAAAAATCCAATTATCTGTTGTGAGTCAAAAAGTGTTGTGAGACCTGTTCAAATATAATGTATTCTGCCAAAGAAAGTCTCGAGAGCTCAGTCATTCAGTGACTCTTCATTGGGCATTGGACATTGCCATTCAGAAAGGAAGTCCCTGCCCTTGAGGAGTCCACTACCCAGTTATGGAGGAGACAGACATGTGTTAGACACTAAACTGTTGACACCAACCATGTGTGCTAAACAGTGCACAGTATGGATACTCTGGATATAGGGGAGCTCCAAAAGTGTGGGTGGGTGAGGAAAGGCTTCTCAGAGAGGCAGGGCTTGAGCTAGTCCCTGGAAAGGGCTTTACAGACTGGGACTTCATGTGAACAAATGCATGGAGTTTGCATTATGTTTTGTGTTATATGTGTTGCATTTAAAAGGCAGTCACGCATCCTGTCTGACCATGGCTGAGGGTCCAGAAGTAGGAAGAAGTAGTGCAGGAACCGTGGTTGGGCCATTCTCAAGATGACAGCAGAAGGCAAGGCTGACAGCAGTTACTAAAAACACCTATACTCCTGACACCAATAACTAAAAACAGCATATTGGGTAAGTGTTGTCTGGCACCTATTGGAAAGAAACCACTAAGTGATGTTTTTATAGTTATCTCAATTTGCCCATGGAAGCCAGAATTGGGCTTTAAGGAAAGTGAAATCCGTGAAAGTGGACATTTTAGAGCCTTTTAATTTTTGTGTCAGATAGCTGCTGGTATGAAAAAATTGGGGAGAATTATGGAAATGCTCTATGTTTTGATTGTGGTGTTTATAAGGGGCAATTTGTCAAAACCCATTGATTACACTGTATGTTAATTAACTAGTATTTAAATAAAAATTGGGAAAAAAACCCCAGAAATTGCACACTTAAATGGAGGTGTTTTATTGTGTGCAAAGTGTACCTCAAAAAAGTTTCATTTACGTTTTTTAAAAATTTTTTAAATGTTTTATTTATTTCTGAGAGACAGAGACAGAGAGAGAGAGAGAGAGAAGCAGCGTGAGCAGGGGAGGGTCAGAGAGAGAGGGAGACACAGAATTGGAAGCAGGCTCCAGGCCCTGAGCTAGCTGTCAGCACAGAACCCGACACGGGGCTCAAACCCACAAACCGTGAGATCGTAACTGGAGCCAAAGTCAGATGCTTAACCAACTGAGCCACCCAGGTGCCCAAAAAAAGTTTATTTTTAAAAAAACAATTTACACAATAAAAAATATCAGAGTGAATCTACAAATTAATAAATATATACATACAACACATACATGCATACGTACATCCCTGCCCTTGGGCTTCTTTCCTTCCAGCTAAGCAATACCATTTTGGAAATAGTTTAGGACTTTTAGGGAACAGGCAGAAAAAGAAAAAGAGTCTGAGTTACTAAAGTGACTGGAAACAAAGTTTTCCAATTAACTATTATGATTATTAACTAGCCAGTGTGAGTTTACATAATTAATGATCCCAGAGGTCTTTATGACTTTCATTTTTTTTTTTTTTTTTTTGCCCTTAAACATGTTCTTCAGTAAGCCAATCATGGGAATGCACTGTAGGTGGCAAGAGGCATAAATCACTGGGTGTAATTACCTCCCTAGACATTGTTTTAGGGCACAGATACACATAAGCTGGCATTTTAGAATCTCTTTTCCAGTCTATAAGTGCATGTGTTTGCCATGTTACTTAAGATATCCAATTCTGCTTTAAAAGAAAGAAAAACACGTAAGATAGATAAAACACATAGAAATGGTTCAGCATAGGTGGAAAGTAAATGAGTAGCCTATGAGAGATATAACTCCTAGGATCTATCAAGTGTAGATGAGTGAGCAATAGACTATGAAACAGACAGAATTCATATGATGTGCTAGGTATTAGGTAGTAAGTAAATTGGTAGCCTGTAAAATATGCTTTATGTTTAGAAGGACAGAACAAGAGTGCTACTTCTAGAAAAACGGGATGGAAAGACCTGTCATAAAGTATCGATCATGCAACATCTAGGCTGTAACTACAAAACCAGCCATCTTCCAGTGGTCTCAGTTTTATTCTTTATGGCCCATGTACGTTCTGCTGCTCTGCTCCCAAAATGCAAATAAAACCCATAACTGTTCAGCAAACTAGTTGAAGGGGTATGTGATAGTTCCAGGCATCTTCTTTCTACTGACCTACCCTAGTTTGTCCAACCTCAACGCAGTCCACCTAACTACAACATAAGCAGAGGGAGAAAGGTAGTCTTCCTTCTATGCTGCTGGCCCCCGATCAAAGGGTGTTAACTCACTCCATCTATGTCCCCCTGCTTCCCATGCTATGTGTGTTTTAAAGTTTTATTTATTATTTTAAATATTTATTTATTTAGAGAAAAAGAGAGCATGTGTGCCAGTGGGGGGAAGGAGCAGAGAGAGAGGGAGAGAGAGGGAAAATTCCAAGCAAGCTTCATACTGCGAACACAGAGACTGATACAGGGTTCAAACTCATGAACCACAAGCTCATGATCTGAGCTGAAATCAAAAGTCAGATGCTTAACCAACTGAGCCACCCAGGTACCCTATGAGAGAGAGAGAGAGAAAGCGAGCATGAGTAGGGGAGGGGCAGAGAGAGAGAGAACAAGAGGGAGAGCACAAATGGGGAGCGGGGGAAGAGAGAGAGAGACAGAGAGAGAGAGAGAGAGACTGTGAGAGAATCCCAAGCAGGCTCCATGCTGTCTGCACATAGATTCGGAGATACAACTCACATGAACTGTGAGATCATGACCCAAGCTGAAATCAAGAGACAGATGCTTAACCAGCTGAGCTACACAGACGTCCCCCTATCCTGTGTTTTAAAGTGATTCAATAAATCTTTTGATGAGAGAAGTTTAATTTAGTACATGAGCCTTTCTGTTCCATGACCTGTGAGAAATCTTCCTGGGAGTGAACTTGAAGGCTACCATTCCTTGCAAGCAGCCTGATTTGGGGGACAGTTAAAGCAGTCTTAAGTCCATTTGCTATTTTAAAACATATTTAAGGTGCAAATAAAATTTTATTCCTGAGTTTCCAAATCATATCAGTGTTTATCCATCAAGTCACTTCATCACATGCCCTGCCAGGGAGCATGAATGCATATGAGGTTACAGAGAGAGGGTGGAAAAAATAAAACTTTTGTACAAGGGCAGATGAGGAGAAAGATGGATTAGAGGAAGAGGCACATCACTCCATGATTCCCATACATTCACTAAGTTAATAAACACTTAATGAAAGCCCATCATGTTTCCCTTACTGTGGGAGGGGCAAAGTGATAAACACAGCAGTGTCCCACCCTCTGGGAGCACACTTTCTCCAGGAAGCCCCAGATGCAGGTAATCTACAAGTAAGCCTAGTGAAGAAGAGGGAAAGAGAACTGCTAGGGGAGAGTGTGTGTATGTATGTGTGTGTGTATGTGTGTAGTAAAAGAAAGCAGACCACACAGAGGACGTGTCATTTTAGAGTTGTTGAAGGATGAATAGCAGTTTGCATGGTGGACAGATGACCACACTTTGGCCACCCAGTAGGAGAGATTAGCAGACAAAGACGCAGGCAGGTGAAAGAATGTGAATGTGAAATATGAAGGAGCCGGGAGTGAATGGGACACAGAATATAGAAAGAGAGAGGCAGGTGACGACACTGAGAGGTGGGCCAAATAGAGTCCTAGCATGAAAAACCCATAGTCTTCATCCTAAGCCATGCTTCCAGTTTCTCAAAATAAATAATAATATTTTAAAATTTGCAGTCACCTTTGATTCCTCTCCCCTCCCCCCTCTCTTTCCATCCATACCACCTGCAAGTCCTCCCGTTGGCTCTACCTTCAAAAACATCTAATGTAGACACTTCTCACCACCTGCATGATCCACCCTGGTCCAAGCTCCTGCCATCTCGCTGTTGGATTGCGGCGATAAGCTTCTGAACAGGTCTCCCTACTTCTGTCGTTATCCAGCCCTCCCCAGTCCTCTACCCAACACAGAAGCCAGGGGGATCTTTTAAAAACTGAAGTTAAGGGGTGCCTGGGTGACTCAGTCAGTTAAGTGTCCGACTTTGACTCATGTCATGATTTCATGGTTTGTGGCTTTGAGCCCCGTGTCAGGCTCTGCAATACCAGCTCAGAACCTGGATCCTGCTTCGGATTCTGTGTTTCCCTCGCTCTCTGCCTCTCCCACCCCCCAAAAATATACATTAAAAAAAAACCCTGAAGTTAAATCAAAACTCTCCTCTGCTGAAAATCCTTCAAAGCTCTCCTTCTCACTCAGAGTAAAATCCAAAGTTCTCCTAACATCCACAAAGTCCAACATTATCTACCCTCTACCTTCTACTTCACCCTCATCCTGTTCAACCACACTGGCCTGTCCCTTCACAGCACAAGACCTCCTTCACTGTTGTCCCCTCTGCTTGGGGAGCTCTTCCTTCAGCTTTTCTACTTGGCTTGCTCCCTCACTTGGCCAGAAACTGCTCAGAGTCCCCTTTGTGCAGAAGCCTTTCCTGACTGACCAAGGAGAGCACCTCCACTTCCTTCATTCCTGACCCCATTGCTTGCTTTCTTTTTCCTATAGTCATTATCACCAGGTGACGTACTATAATCTCATTTATTATTGCTTATCTCCCCACTAGAGTGTTGGCTCCACATGTACAGGATTTCGGAGAGTTTGCTCCCAACACAGTGCATGGCACCCAGTGCAGTCTCTGTAAACATTTGGGGGAAGGAATGACAGAATGAAGAACAGTAGAAGGATTTTAAGCAGAGCAGTGACTGTATGTGTGTCTTAGAAAGATCCATCTCAAGGAAGCTGGGACTGAAGCACGGGGACAGACAAGCAGTATTTAACATCTTGCCACAGAAAAGGACTGGATTCTAGAGACAGTTATAAAAAGAACAGTCGCCAAAAGAGTGTTTACAGACTGACTAACAACAAGCAATAAAGAATAAATTCCATCTGACCCAGCAAAAAGTAAGAATTCACTGTAGGCAACGGATCACGGGAGGGAGGATGAGGGCATAGGTGAGACAGATTGTGTGCCAAGAGGCTGACAGTCAGTGAGTCAAGGGCACAAGAGAAGGTGGTGCATGTGCTGGGAGAGCAGAAGAGGAAAATATTTGGTTTCCATCGGGAAGAAATTAGAGATGTCATGGAGGAGGGATTATTTAGGCTGGGTCTCGAAAAATGGGTAGAATTTCAAAGGCAAAGACTGGAAAGAGCAGTGAAATGGGAGAGTCTGAATTTCTCCATTTCTACCACCCCTTAACTTTTGATGGGTTTGCTAACAACTTGAGAAATAGTTCTTCCTGTGCCCCCTACGGTAAAATTTTAAGCAAGAGGGTAAGGGACACAGAGAAGTAGAAAAGAGTCAGAATAATTCACTACCCAGATAATTTGGTCCAGAACAAGCGAACCATGCCAGTAAGGTTTTAAGAAAACACGGACAAAATCACTTCCCTGTTCTGAGGCGTCACAAAGGGAAGAACAACAACAAATCACCCAAGCGAATAACTCTGCTGACTCCTGGACTTGGACTCGAGAGAACAATTTTCTGCCAGTGTGATATTGTTTTACAGGCAAGTTAAGATCCTTTGTAAGCAGGATTCCTACCTAAGGGCTGATAGTCATGCTGGCTTGTAGAGCTTGCCTATGTGTTTAATAAAACTGTCAGATTAAGCCTAGCCTAGCTGCAGTATATTATTAATACACATTCTTCACTGTCAATTAGCTAACGGGCTGGTAAAAAGAAACTGGTTTATAAGATTGTTGCTAATGAATATAATACTTTGTTCTCCAGCAAAACATCTGCGGTGGATATGTAATTAGAAGAAGGGCCCCCTTTTCCCCTCCCCATGGGAGAACATGTACAGCTGAATAAAGGAACTGATTATACCTGTGAGGGGTCAAAGTCTGTGGGTCTGTGGCTTATGGTATTATGACAGATTACAAAACCACTCCATTATGCTAGTCAATCTGTTTCCAAGCACCTAGCAGGGAGCTGGCTGGGCACTAGCCGCTCTGAAACAAGATTCTCATTGGTTTTCTTCCCAAGGTCTTATGACAGGTCAGCTGTTGTTGACGCCACCCGACGGCTCACGTGTCAGAGCCCTTCTGTCTGACTTCTGCTTCTGTCACTGCCTGGCTCTCCTCTGAGAGTCAGCCTGTGCCTCAGACCACAACCGGCTCCAAAGAAGAGCTTAAGTGGATTTGAAACCCATGGGTAGCCCCATTATTTGTGCTAATGAGAGAGAAAAGGAAGCAGAACACTTAAACCCCAGTGTGGCCTTTGTTTCTGACTCTCCCTCTCTCCTATCCTCGGCCCATCGCCCCTCATTTTCTCTTCCACTATTTCCCTTGCTCCCCATCCCACCTTTTCTCCCATTGACATATGCCTTCTTGGAAGACATGTTTACTGAAGAGAGAGGCTAAAGGTCTGTCTCCTCTAAAAGCCTGTGTTTTGAAGTTAGTTGTCACACGTATCCACAAAACTATTTCAAACTCAAGAGGGTGAAGGATAATTTGATATTTGCCTGACACTCCAGCGTGGTTTTAAAGGAAAGTCAATTTTATTCCCCCCGCAGAATAATAATTACTCTGGGGGTGCCTGGGTGGCTCATTTGGTGAAGCATCCAACATTTGATTTCAGCTCAGGTCATGATCTCACAGTTCACAAGTTTGAGCCCCACATCGGGCTTGGCGCTAACAGCGTGGAACCTGCTTGGGATTCTCTCCTCCCTCCACCCTCAAAATAAACTTTAAAAAAAAAAAAAGTGTTCCCTCTCCCTCTCTCTCTCTCTCTCCTTCTCTCTCAAAATAAATAAACTTTAAAAAAAAAGGATATAATTACTCTTAAAAGTTTCCCTCCCTATGTTTGCACCTTTCCAGTAGTGCCCTGCCATTGGCTGGATAGTATGTGGGGGAAGGAAGGGGGTGACTGTCTTCATTCCCACCAACTCCAGCCTCCTTGCCTGTTTCTGTACCTGTCCAAACAGCCCAAGGTTTGCAAAGGGGGAACTCACTGGGGGATGTGACATGTCAAATATTAGTATTTACAAGACTTAATGAGAAGAAGTAAAATCACAATTTTCCAAGTAGGAATATCTGAAAGAAAAAATTTGTGATAATCACATACACAGGGCTGGGAGGAGTGGAACTGTTTACCCGAGGTGCAGGAAGGGTTTGGCTTCCCTGGGAAACCAGAATTCTCTGTTGCCCATTCATTGGGAAAGTCACGTCCCTTGGAAGATACAGGTGCTTCTCATCAATTAATACTTTTTGGGTGGCGGTTACGGGCTAAAAATACCTATGCTAAGGCAAGAGATGAGAGGAATCTGGACAGACCTAGGGGATAAATGGTATCACCCAGAAAGCTTCTGCAGTTACAAAAGGGGAAGCAGAAGCTGAGTCCCATTAAGAGTCTCGTGTCAGTTACATCTGCAATTGATTTTTCAGTGTTATTTTTAACTCATGTCTTCTAAGTATCCTTAGAACTCCCACCACATTGTTTAATGGTTCTATCAGTACAATGTGCCATTGGTCTGAACCCTTTTTTTAAAGACTGTCTGGGTCCGTAAGGTTTTTACCTGGCATGTATAAGATGTTCTTTGGCATGAGCAGAGAAAGGAAATTGGGAAGAGATCCACTGTAGGTGAAAAATGGAGGAAATGAATCCTGCAATATTTGAAACAAGAGCCTGTAGTGTAGTGCAAGGAACATGGGCTCTGACATTAGAAAAACCTGGATCTGGACACTGTGGAGCCTACTTCGCATTCTCTCTCTCCCTCTCTCACTGCCCTTGCCTCACTCATGAGCTCACTCTCTATCTCTAAATAAATAAATAAACATTTAAAAAAAGAAGAAGAAGAAAAACCTGGATTTGGTTCATGGCTTTCACTTACTAGTTATGTGACCCTGAACACGTTGCTGAATTTTCCAGAGTCTCAGTGTCATCACAGGTAAAAATGAGTATAATATAATTGGAACTACGTTGGAAGAAAAACTGTAAAAAATGCCCAGAGCAAGGTCTAGCATATAATAGGAGCTTAGTAATGGATAGGTTTTTAAAAAATCATTATTGGTTTTGAAACATTGGACACTTCAGTGGAATCCAAAGTGTCCTAGGCTTCAAAGGGTGAAGGATTCAGGAACCATTTCAGTATCTTGTATCATAGAACAACACTGCTGAGACAGCTTCAGCGCTAAGGAAAATCCTGTAGTCTAGGCAATTTACAAACAATAAAACCCCTTCTGTTTTCCTCCTGTTAGACTACAAGATCTTTCAGGAAAGGGATGGAGGTTCCTCATCTCTTTGTCTCCAAAACCTACCATTAATAGGTGTATCATACCTCCCAGTACTGCTTGGGCATTTTCTCAGTAAGGAATTTAAACTGATTTGTGATAGGAAACATTACAAGGGACTGTCCAGGTTTAGGAAAAGTTTCAATTAGAAGCAATTGCTTTAGGCTGGTGAGTCTATGTGTCTTACTTTCCACACTGATGTTTTGGGACAGCCGTTGCTATTGGAACAATAATCCACAATCCTCCAGCTTGTTTTAGTCATTAATTCATATATTCAACAAATATCCATTAAGCATCTACAACATGCCAGCTGCTATCTGAGATGCTGGAGATACTTAGGGTGAGCAAGACTAGCAGCTTCTTATGGAACTTACTCCCTTAGTGGAGGGAAATAGGCACAGATAACAAACAGTAAAAAAATAAGTCAATAATGCCAGATCATGGTAGGTGCGATGAGGGAAACAAATAAGATGATGGGCTGGAGATGGACTGGATAGAGGCAGCGCCTCCTACAGGTTAAGTGCTTCAGAAAGGCTTCCCTGGGAATGAGGAGCCAGTCCTGAGAAGGGAGAGCATTCCAGGTCAAGGGAACAGGAGGGGGGAGGGGGATGGAGGGCAGGGCCTCCAAGCAGAGAACAGCAGGGGGAATTCAAGGAGTAGAACGGAGAGTAGCTGGGCTGGAGCTGGTGAATGAGAGGAGAGTGCTCAGTGAAGAGCCTGGGAGAAGCAGATGAGGTCAGTTCATGAAAACCATGCAGGCTAAACAAAGCGTGGGGTGGAGGCTGACCACATGGTTCTTAGGATTCTCTCCCAGAATGCTTGGTGGGTACTTTCTATTTGTGTACATTCTGGCACTTATGCAAGGTACTAAGGGGGCAATCTGGATCTCTATAAACCCCATTATGCTATGAGCAATTACCCTTAAGTCAGTCTCTGCCAACCCCTTTGAGTCGCAGGTCCTATGTTCTGCAGTTTTACTTAGAGACTGAATTGAAAGCAGCCCTTCCTAGGAATATTTCTGTGGAGTGTAATCTATTTGATATTTCATTCTTGTTTCAACTTTCATTTTTAAGTGTACCTAAATAGACACTTGAATGGGTGCCTTTCAAACACCTAAGAATGTAGAAGAAGAAAAATAGTGAACCAAATCCAAGAAAAAGAAAGTAAAAAAAGAAGTAAGGCATGTGAGGAAGTTTTAAGCCTCTTGAATTCATCCAGGGCTGAGGGTGCCCATTGCTCAATAGAGTGTGATTAGAAGGACATTATCAGAGCTTTGCACTTTAGAAATACTGGGCAGCTAGCTAATCAGTTAACTGGAGAAACAAGTCAGAAATCTAATGATAAATTTATATTCAAAGTATTTTTATTTTCTAGTTTAATTAGGATTTCTTCTTTTACCTTTAAAAAATATTTTTAATCTTTATTTTTGAGAGAGAAACAGAGAATGGGAAGGGGGCAGGCAGAGAGAGGGAGACACAGAATCTGAAGTAGACTCTAGGCTCTGAGCTGTCTGCACAGAGCCCAACGCTGGGCTCTAACCCACGAACCATGAGATCATGACCTGAGCCCGAGTAGTTTGCTTACTGACTGAGCCACCCAGGCGCCCCTTTCTTTTATTCTTTCACATGGGTTTAGCTCTTTAACTTGGAAAATTAATATTTTGAAAGCATGAATTCATGTGTGATATTGTTACTGTTTTTCTTCCAAGTAAAAGAGAAATTTTTTCCTGCAAGCACTGGAAGTCTTCTTTCTCCTTGTTATTCTCTGAGAGAGACAAGGCAGCACCGAAGGTAAGGCCATAAGTCAAAGACTTGGTTTCCAACTGCTGTAGGCAAACCATTTCAACTCTCAGAGCCTCAGTTTTCCCTGAAGGGGATATTACACCAGATATTTGGGAATCTCCTCAACTTCTAGCTCTAAGAGTCTGTGATTTTAGAAAGCGAGGAGATGTTTCAGAGAAAGGATAAAGGAAAAAAAGAGAGGAGGGAGACGAGAAGAGACAGACAATAAGAAAAACAAAGTAACGTTTTTAAAGAACAAGAGTTTGGATATGTATTGTAGTCAACTTGCTCCCAGTTAAACTTAAGAAATGCTAAATTAACTTTTCTGGGCATTTTCTCTTTTCTCCTATGCATCTGCTGGTGGAAGTTCAAATGGACACTAAGGTACATTGCAGAAAGGCAAAAGCTGCAGGAACAGGGCTGGTAATTAACATAATTAGCCCGCAAGCCATCCTGATGTGACGACGTGACAATGTGACTGTGACATTAGCTTTCCCTCCTCACATGGCACTCATAAGTCCAAAAGCTTAAAAGGGATCTTTACTCTGTGTGGGCTTTTCCCAACAATCTTAATTCAAAGGCATACCAATTGTTTAATTTATCCAGAATCATCTCTTAAATACTTTGTCACGTGCTTCGTCAAGGATTTCAACATGATGAAAAAGCACAGAAGATACTCTGATAGGTAAAGCTTCGAAAAATTTCTTGGTTCTAAAGCAAGTCTTATATTTTACTTTCTAAACTGATTAGGATTCATTTCAGGCCAAGTTGTCATTCAAAATATATCTCTGGTTTTTGTTTTGTTTTGTTTTGTTGTAAGTATCCAGAGGGCAGACCTAGGGAAAGAATGCTCTTGTTGAGCATACTATATAGATTTCACAACCTCACCTATAGCCTCATCTCCAGTGGCTGAGAAGACAGTATCACTTACAGTCATTCATCTCTCAACCACCCAGGCCTTGAACTCATGCGGGAGGAGGCAGGTGAGTAAACAGCAATTATACCACTCGGTGATCCGGGGTAGTACGTGGTGCTGAGGGAATGCATTGGCGGACCTTGCAGGTGACGTGTGAGGGTGGCTTGGACTAGGTGGTAGCAGTGGAAAGGGAAAGAAGTAGATAGACTTGAGATATATGTTGGGAGAAAACCAACAAGAAAGGGCAATGCATGGCGTATGAAACATAGGGGAAAGGGTGTGTTTCTAGTGTGAGTAAGTATATGAGCATGGGTACCCATTTACTGAGATGGAAAACCAGAATTCTGTTTGGGACATGGTATTTGATAAGCAGTAACTCCTAGATTAAGTTATAACTCCTCCAAGGGATATGTGCATTTTAAAGAAAAAAGCTCTCTAGAATCAAAAAGGGTGAAGCTAGCTAAAGTGGTAGATTGGTGGGCAGTTGGTTGTCATTTTTGGCTTTGGGTTTTTTTTGTTACATTTGTTTTAAATTGAAATATGATAGGGGCGCCTGGGTGGCTTAGTCGGTTAAGCGTCCGACTTTCGCTTAGGTCATGATCTCGCAGTTCGTGGGTTGGAGCCCCGCGTCGGGCTCTGTGCTGACTGCCAGCTCAGAGCCTGGAGCCTGTTTCAGTCTGTGAATCCCTCTCTCTGACCCTCCCCTGCTCACGCTGTCTCTCTCTCTCCCTCCTAGAAATAAATAAAAATATTAAAAAAAAAAAGTTAAAAAAAAAAATTGAAATATGATATAACATAGTATAATATGATTCAATATTTGTATTTTCATGAAATTTACCACAATAAATCTAGTTAACACTGGTATCCACACAGCTACAAAGAATTTTTTTTCTTGTGATAACAACTTTAGGACCTACTCCTAGCATATTCCAAATTGATGATGCCGTATTGTTAACTATAATCACCATGCTGCACCTTACATCCCCAGGAATTATTTAAAGGTTGTCATTTTTTAATGAAGGATTACCTACTCTGCCTATGGATAAGGCTACTTGGGCATGATGACCACATTTTATGGAGATGAACACAGGATCTAGGAGAAAGAGTTCTTTCAGATTTGTTGTTGTTGTTGTTCTGGTGCTAGGAACATGAGGTTTGGTAGAAAATTTTCCCTGAGTTGCTCCTGAGTATATCTTGGCCCACAATTCTGGGTCACCCACAATGGCTTCTGAGGAAGTGACCACCACTCTCCTCCCGTAGCACCACCTCACCTCCAGCCCCCAAATCCATCCACCTTGAGGGAAGAAACAGCTCAAGCTTCCAAAGAGCTGCCAGTCTCTCTGTCTCTGGAAAAGGGGCTCAATTCATCTTAAATTCGGGGAGAAGGAGAAGCTGGAATTGGTAGAATTTTGTATTCACAAAGGAGAACAAGGAAGAAAAAGAGACTATACTATCTATCTGAAGCCAGGTTTTCTGATCCGATTCTCAGAACCCCTGCTCTCCTCCAAAGTTATCCAAGCCCAGTGGCTCCCAAACCCTTGAAAAAATCACAATCCTCAGTTCAAAAGAATTTGTGCATAAAAAAGTTCTTTTTAACTTTTTTCCTGCACATATGAATACCTACTATTCACTCAGCATTTAAAAGTTTTGAGTGAAGGAGCGCCTGGGTGGCTCAGTTGGTTGAGCGTTTGATTTGGCTCCGGTCATGATCCCTTAGTTCATGGGTTCAAGCCCCGTGTGGGCTCTGTGCTGACAGCTCATAGCCTGGAGCCTGCTTCAGATTCTGCGTCTCCCTCTCTCTCTGCCCCTCCCCTGCTCACACTCTCTCTCAAATATAAAAATAAATTAACACTTAAAATTAAAAAAATAAAGTTTTGAGTGGGGGCACCTGGCTAGCCCAGGCGATGGTTGACCTTGGGGTCATGAGTGCAAGCCCCATGTTGGGCACAGAGATTACTTAAACAAACAAATAAAATGACTCAAAAAATAAAAATAAAAATAAAATGTTTTAAGTTACAACACCAGCCCTGAAGAAGCTTTTTATAGGTCCCACTCATTTTACTTATGTTAGAATATGCGGCCACTAAGTAAACTTGGTTCTGGTTATATTATCTACAAGATCAGTTAATCTAGAAGTAAATCATGCTTTTATAGTCAACTTTGCTTTTCATATAAAATTTAAACAGCCAAAGAAACAATAACCGCTCTATTTAAAAGGATATAAATTGTCAATTTTAAAGAAAATGTAATTGCCTATGTACAATTCAGTTCCAGTCTCCATCATCTTTCACAGTTAGTAATACCTGGTTGTCTTACCTGGGACCTGCCTAGTTCCTGGCCTCAGCCCTAGGCCACCTCACTGGCATTGTCATTAGATCAAAAACTCTGTGAGGTCAGGCCCAATATCTGTCTGGGTCACTGCTGGAGCCCCAGGGTCTGGCACACTGCCTGCCTCATCTTAGGGAAACAGAAATATCTCTTCAGTGAATGAATGAGTGGACACAGTCCAGCACCAGGGCTTTAGGATAAACTGAATATGGTTGGATTATTTCTGAAGTAGCTAGAAGGAGATAGAATTTAAGGGGTAAATGTGAATCAAAGCAGAGGGATGTGAGCCAAACACCAGAGGATTATCAAATGGACTTTGTTTTGGTTTTTCACCTAAAGGATTTTATGGGGCCAAAAATAAGAGGTAAAAGGAAAGTTCAGGCTGAGAAGATCAGGAACTTCTCAGAAGCTCAGGTGTGAACAGGGCAAAGAACAAAGGAAGGGTCCCAGATGTCATTCTTGCTGGTGCTGGTCGGTCATGTGACATACAAGCAGGGCCTCCAGCTTAAAGATTAGACTTGGTCTCCAAAGAAACTTCCGTGAAACCAAACTCTTCCTGTGATTGCTTAAAATTTTCAAAATACTTTGATAACAAAAATCTTTACAGTGAATTACACTGTAGTTGGAGAAACCTCGGCTCAAGGCCACATTCCCCAAAACATAGTTTTAAATTGTTCTTAATAACTTACATGGAGGATGAATAGGGTTTTGTGGAAGGGGAAAAAAGCCCAAATGAAAGCTTAAAGTGCTGAAATATATAATTTTCCAATAAGAAAGAAACATGATTTTCTCCTAAGTTTTGATATTCTGCCTGTTGAAGCAGAACTGGTAGTTTTCCTTTTTCATATATAAACTAGCCCTTTAGTGACCATCACAAACAGAAAAATATGACAAAACTACTTTGTGAAAGAACACGAAATTAGAAAAGCAATTTACAAAAGTATACCTTCAGTTTATATTTTGAGAGAGAGACAGCATGCCCATGTGCATGTGCTTGAGCCTACTGTCTGCAGTAGGAAAGAATGACGGCAACATAGATGAGTGGGCGAAGGGTTCATGGGACAACCAATTGAATTCCTGAGTCCCAGTCAAACTAGAAGTTAGATCACTGCCTGGACTTTCCAGCTATGGAATCCAATAAATCTCATCTTATGTATAAGCTAGTTTGAGTTGGGTTTCTGCCACTTGTAATCAAAACACATCTGAACTAAAAAGTAAAATTAAATAATATGCTCTTATTAAAAATAGACTTAATAAACATCTATGAGTCCAAGTAAATTCAATGAAATGAATGCTTAAGCCTATTGGTATCTAAGAAATATTTATTAGCAAACTATAGACAAATCAAAGGTGTTACGAGAATGTTGAAGAAGCCAGTTTTGCTCATTTTTGTTGTTTTCCTTCTGAGACTGGTAGTTTTTGCTTTTGAAATTATAAGAGGAAGAAAACAGATGTGTCAGTTAAGAGAGAAGGAGCTGATTAAGAGGCAGGAAAAGTAAAATGGTAGAAAGGGAATGTTGAGAGATGGCATGGCATATCAGTTCTAGTCTGGGAGTCAGGAGACCTGGGTCACAGCTCTGGCTGGCTTTGTCACTACTGTTCCATCAACTTGGGTAACCCACTTTGACTGGTTGTAATTTCTATACCTGAGAAATAAGGAAGTTTGGGATAAAGGATGATTAAGGCCCCTCTTGGTTTTAACAATCCATCATTCTAGTATATCACCTTTCTGCCAGAAAAATGAAGGAAGCAGGGGAATAGGGTGAGTGACAATTGGATTTGTAGCTGTCAAAAGAGTGACCTAAGGTTTCCAAAGAGGTACAACTTGGATGTCAGCTGCTCTGAGACACCCACATCAGCCTCAGATCATCCCATGGGCAATTGAGGCTCTGACTTTCCCCTGGAGGGTCAAAACATGGTCAACAATGATTAAGCTAGGAATAGAAGTAGATTCAAGGCAGGGCTCCCTGTTTATAATTCATTAAATAATTTATCTAATTCCTGAGATGGAGAGAGGAGAACCAATCTAATCTCCCTCTTCTCTCCCCACCCTCTTCCTATCCACTGAGGAATCCTGACCCACACTAAATTCTATCCAGAGGAGCATACCTGGAATCCATCCAACCTAGCAAGTGCAGCCTGCTTGGCAGAGACCTGAGCAAGCCAGTTTCACACAGGAAAATTCAATAGCCTGCTATTATCACAGCCAGGGAGGCAGGGGAGGAGCAGTCCCCATCTATCACGGTGATTTGAGGAGACAGAGAAGTAAGAATGGGGAGAAGGAGTGAATAAACAAACAAGGAAAGGAATAATTATAGAAGGTCCTCCTGCCCAAAAATTGGGGCTGAAGGACACTGTGTGAGAAGAAAGGAATTTTCTTCTAGCTCTTTTATTTTTTAAAAATATTTATTTTTGGAGTCTTTTTAAAAAATGTTTATTTTTGAGAGAGGGAGAGAGAGACAGAGTGCAAGTAGGGAAGGGGAAGAGAGAGAGAGACACACACAGAATCTGAAACAGACTCCAGGCTCTGGGCTGGCACCACAGAGCCTGACACAGGGCTGGAACCCATGAACTGTGAGATCATGACCTGAGCTGAAGTCAGAAGCTTAACCAACTGAGCCACCCAGGTGCCCCATTTCTAGCTCTTTTATTTTTTATTTTATTTATTTATTTTTTAATGTTTTATTTATTTATGAGAGAGAGAGAGACAGTGTGAGCAGGGGAGGGTCAGAGAGAGAGAAGGAGACACAGAATCTGAAGCAGACTCCAGGCTCTGAGCTGGCTGTCAGCACAGAGCCCGATGCAGGGCCCAAACCCACGAACAGTGAGATCATGACCTGAGCCGAAGTCAGACGCTTAACGGACTGAGCCACCCAGGCACCCCTCTTCTAGCTCTTTTAAACTGTTTTCTCCATTCTCCACCAAAATGGTCAGCATGAAGTTTCTGTTTTTAGAATTCTGAGAAGATTTGGTACACAGTAGGTGCTTTATATTTACTGAATGAAAAAAAACCCAATACATGGATGGACAAATCTATTGGTCACCATGTTTACTCTCTTTGTCTTTGACTTTCTGATGAACCACAAAAATGAAATATACTCCATAGAAAAGAAGGCATGATAAGGATAGAGGCTACTTGCAGGCCCAGCTTAGGCTCATAGTTCCCATTGTGGACTATCCAGGCAGAGTCATAATGGGTCACATCACACAGAGGGTGTTTCCTTCAGTCAATGAGCAATTGGTAAACAACATGTTTTTCTGGGTCCAGGACCATGTAGGTGTTAGTCCTTCTAACTGAAGGGACAGTGTTAGCCCATGTAGAACAATGATATGAATCATGTAAATCAATAAATAGCCTTGTTTAGGGAGAATTAGAATCATAATTAAAGTTCAAAGAAAAGAGAGCTGAGTGGGGCTAGAACAGCCTAGAAAAGCTCCATTGAAGAGGGATTTGACCTTGATGCAGAGAACAGGTGAATGTTCATTCATTGGGATAAACTTGGGCCAGAATTCTGAACTCTGGTCCCACCTGGGTCACCACAGTGGCCAACCCCCCTTCCAATCTACCTTTCATAGTCTGCATGGCAGGCGAGATTTCCATCACCAGTAGAGCAGAGGGCAGCCTCACAAAGAGCAGTGCAATTTGAGTGCTGGTGAAGCCAACAGGCTTCTGAATTCTGAAGGTTGTTATTGCTGCCAGGCTGTAACCTAGACATATAAACTTGCTGCTTCAAATGTTCCATCAGGAAAATCGGCTGGGGAGCACTAATCCTAAGTGAAACCATCTTGATTACAAAGGAAGAAACTGACAACACCGTATCATTTAACCACTGAACTCTAGATGAAACACAAAGTGGCATTAAAGTTCTCTGCCTGTAATGCCTCGGTTTAAGCAGTTAATCTTATTTTAGCTGAATGGCATGTTCATTACAGCAAATAAGTAGGTAATATGTAGGATTACTGAAAGGAAAGATAAATTAAGCCATTTATGAGCATCGTGTTGATTTTTTTAACTGTCTGATTTAACTTGGTATTTTTCAACAGTCAGATCTAATATACACTCATCTAGTAGGGATTAAGTAGATGGGACTCTTGCCCAGAAAAGCTATTACATACAATTTAAGAT
The DNA here is from genome assembly GCF_003009895.1 of Hyaena hyaena. NCBI lineage: Eukaryota > Metazoa > Chordata > Mammalia > Carnivora > Hyaenidae > Hyaena > Hyaena hyaena. Next base: position 1,907,408 of record NW_024080756.1, read on the forward strand.
ACTAGTTTTAAGGGCAGCAATCCGTGATACTCAGCACTGTTTCCAGCCTGGAATCTTCAGTGCTTAAACTGAGGGTTCCTAAATGTTAAGATGGCATTTCTCTCTTTCCATTAAATATGTTTTCACCATTTATACTTCTCATGGGCAGCCGAAGGACTTTTCTTCAAGGTCTCAGATATCCTTCTGGGTGGAACTGCCAAAAAGACACCTGCCAACATAATGTATAGTGCAGGAATGTATTTTATCTCATTTACACATTCTTTTCTCAAGCAAGTATTGCTCTTACTTCAAATGCCATTCGCTGAGCTAGAAGTACAAGAGGAAAAGGAGATATATAGTCCCTGAACTCGAGAAGATTACAATTTAGCCAAGAAAAGAGGGACAGTAATCACAAATATAAGGAACCCAGGAAACGATGTGAGAGGGTGTATCATCAAGTGCCAGTTGCACAGTGCAGTCCATAAGAGGAAAAGAAACTAGTGCCTACTGAGCAATATGAAGCACTAGGTATTGGGCATCACACTGTAGGCTCTTCAATACTTAATCTCATTTAATTTGCACAATAATCTTGTGAGGACAGTATTATTACTTCCCATTTTCACAGCCTTCCAAAGTGAAGGCTCAGAAAAGTAAATTGCTTGCCCAAATAAGGGGAAAAACAGGTGTTTAAGCCCAGGTTGGATTGATTCTAAAGCCCTTGCTTCTTCTGTTATGTTAAACTGCTTCCTTAAAAAACATGAAGTATCAAGAACAGAAGAAAATCCTAAAAGATGTAGTGAAAGGAGGGGAATTGGATCTGAGTCAAAAGTTATCTTTAGTCCAACTTAAAAACAACAAAGTTCATTCCCAGTATCTATTTGACAATCAATTCTACTTCCAGGAATAGCCTAAAGAAATAACCTTTCCAGATAATGCAATCACCTTAAAACATTTTAACTCCAAAAATAATCCCCTCTTTATGTTTATGTCATTGTTGTGCTTTTATCTATTCCTTCTTTCATATACACAGATGTATGTATATATATATATACATTATATATATATAATATAGATATCTATATTGAGAGAGGGAGGAAGAGATATCCCACAGAGTATTATTGTTGTATCCAGTCATTATTATTTAAATTTATCCATATATTTTACCCTTTACATCAATCCTTTCTTCTTATACTTCTGTTAACTCAGAGGTATAAGGTCCATTTTCCATTTAGGTTCATTTTACTTCTGCCTGAAGAACTGCCTTTAGTATTTCCTTTAATAGGTAGGCCAGCTTGTGAGAATTTTCTGTCTTAATGTCCACAGATATCTTTATCCCCTTTTTTGTTTTGTTTTGTTTTTTTTTAATGCCTATTTAATTTTGAGAGAGAGAGAGAGAGAACACGAGCAGGGGAGGGGCAGAAAGGGAGTGAAACACGGAATCCGAAGCAGGCTCCAGGCTCTGAGCTGTCAGCACAGAGCCTGATGCGGGGCTCGAACCCACAAACTGTGAGATCATGACCTGTGCCCAAGTCGGCCGCTTAACCAACTGAGCCACCCAGGGCCCCCCTGCCGCCTTTTTAATTTTGAAAAACATTTTTGACTGGGCATAGAACTCTGGATTGTCAATCACTTTCTTTTAGCACTTTGAAAATATTCCATCTTTTGGCTTTCATTATTTCTCTTGAAAAATAAGCAATAAGTGTAATTATTGCTCTTTTAAAGGTAACATATCTTTTCTCTAGCTGTTTTATAAGATTTTCTCTTTTTTTGTTTTCATCTATTATGAATGTGACTAGGTTTGTTTTAAATTCTGCTTGGGCATCTTCATTTGTGACAATGTTTTTCACCAGTTTGGAAAATTCTCAGCTATTATCTTTTCAAAAATTGCTTCCATCCATTTTCTTACACCTTTGCTTCAGGGACTCTAACTACATTTATATGAAATCTTCTTAATGCATCCCCTATATCTCTAACCCCTCCCCAATCCATATTTCTAAATTTTCTTTCCCTGTTTCCTTATGGAGATACTCTTCTAACATATTTTGAATTAACTCTTTTGAGTAAACTCTTTAACTATGTCTTATTGCTATAAAACCCTTCCATTCAGTTAACTTCATCTACCCTATTTTTTGATTGAGGTTTTGGTTCCTTTTAATGGGTTCCATAATTGTCAATCTTACTTTTTGTTTTATCTCTCTCTTTACCTTTTGTTTTTGAAAGAAAAACTATTTTATTAAAAATAAGTAGGCTCTGGGAACAGAAGATTAGTCCATTTGGGCCTTCAGTGTCCTGGTGGTAATTCTATCCTTCTCAATGATGTGAACAATGACTCCCATGCCTGGCATTGCATCTTGATCCACAGTATTCAGCATGGCTTGCAGGATGGCTTCAAACGGTGTTCTGGATCCATGTTAGGCTCCCAGAAGGACTGACACATCCCATACATTTGTTTGAAGTAGATGTCATGGGCCGCAAAGTCGTCAGTCACCATGGGGTTGCTGATGAGGTCTAGAGAGCAAATGAAGGGCTTAAAGGTCTTTGGGTTCAACACAGTGATGACTGGATCAGTGTAGTGGGGGCCAAACCATCTCTGTACAAGAGGCTGGCCACCATGCTCATGACGGTGTAAGGCTTGATCTGCCAACCATCCTACACCTCACACAAGGTCAACCAGAACTTGACTTCCTGGGCAACCATTTGGATATCAGTGTAAGCCCAGCCGGTCCTATATACAGCTGAGTGCCCATGGGAAGATCTTCTGAAAGTCTGTGGTCACTATCAGGCCTGGATCATAAACTGCCTGTTGGCTACGATGGTCACATAGTTCTTCCCTTTCATTGCCATGACAGCCCCTCCATTATAGGACATAATAGACATGATTGCGGTATACTGGGACCTCCAATAACCACAATTCCAGTCAACTGGCTACAGTTCTCACTGCCTGTTTTAACTCTTTGAATGTATTAAACAAATTGCTGAGCAGTTTGCTGTCAAGTAAAAACAAGGTTGACAACAAAGAAGCAATCGGTGAGTTCTAGGCCCACTTAGGATTTAGAAAGCCAGTGAACACTGCTCCTACAAACTATTTTGCTTTGGGCAGAGTACAGGAGGAAGAGTAGCAGCCAAAAAAGTAAGAGGAAAAAAACTGGAATGTTAACAAAAGTTTAAAGACCAAGTGGGGGCTAGTACCACAACTTAGAACCCCTGGGAGCCATGGATACAAGGAGTTTGCCCCATTTGTCAGCACTTTTCCTTAGGCCTCCCTGGGTACTCATGGGAAAGACTGGAGGCAGATCAGAAGAACTAAAAGAGCCTCCCTTTGGTGAGACAGGCATGCAGATGACAGCCAGCTACCAATGGGAGGCAGGCATGAGACCCATGTCCATCTTCCATACAAAGAAAAAGCCATCTGCTACTAAAGGAGTGGTACTAAATTTTCCTGTCCCCTGGTCCCAAGATAGGGTTGGCTGTGGTAGAAGAAGAGTTGAAGCAAAAGCCATCAGACGCTAGAGGAAGGCAAGAAACCTACCAGTCACCAGGATCCTTCACTGATACAAAGCAGAAGTCTGCTGTCATTGAGAGAGGGACAGAAAACTCACTCGCACTTAAAACCTCCCCCCATTACAATGCAGTCTGATTGCCATGGGAGAGAGGGAGATGCACCCTAAAGCTCAAGAGCCCAGGACCTGCATGAGACAGGACCTGGTTAGAGGGGGAGAAACACTGCCTGGCCCAACCATAACCCTTGCACAAAGAAACAAGCAAGAGACATCTACAGCTAAGGGAGAGACAAGAGTCCATGGAGAGACATCCCACTTGTAGCACAGTTACATATAGTCTGCTGAAAGCTGAAGTAGGATCACTGAGAAAAACTCTCTTGACATTCCAGACTACACACCAAACACAAAGTATCTGCACAAATTATATCACTGGAGGAATTTGAAACCTGTGATATACTGAGGGTAATGATATTAAGAATAAAACTTAAACCCAGATCAACTACTGTTGGGAGGTATTCAACCCACACTCTTCATACTAATAGCCTGATAGAAAGGTTTGCTCAGTTGCAGGTATGAGTACTAGTAATTTCAGTTTCTACCGTTCTTTTTCATGCAATGTCTGGCATTTAGCCAAATTTTAAGAAGAACTAAAAAGAAGAAAATGACAATGATCTGTTGTCAAGAAATAAAGTAATCAACAGAACTAGATCCAGAGATGGTTCTAATATTGATACTATCCAACAGGAACTTTAAAATAACTGTGATTTAGGGGCGCCTGGGTGGCTTAGTCGGTTAAGCGTCCGACTTTCGCTTAGGTCATGATCTCGCGGTTCGTGGGTTCGAGCCCCGCGTCGGGCTCTGTGCTGACTGCCAGCTCAGAGCCTGGAGCCTGTTTCAGTCTGTGACTCCCTCTCTCTCTGACCCTCCCCTGCTCATGCTGTCTCTCTCTCTCTCCTAGAAATAAATAAAACATTTAAAAAAATAAATAAATAAATAAAATAAAATAAAATAAAATAAAATAAAATAACTGTGATTTAGAGGCACCTGAGAGCTCAGTCAGTTAAGCAGCCAACTCTTGATCTTAGCTTAGTCTTGATCTTAGGGTCATGAGTTTAACCCCCATGTTGGGCTCCACACTGGGCATGGAGCCTACTTAGAAAATAAAACATAAAATAATATAAAACTAACTGTGATTAAAATACTAAAGGGTCTAGTGGGATATGGGGGGGCCTGGGTGGCTCAGTCAGTTAAGTGTTCAACTCTTCATCTTGGCTCAGGTCATGATCTCAAGGTTCATGAGTTTGAAACCTGTGTTGGGCTCTGTGTTGAGCATGGAGTCTGCTTTGGATTCTCTCTCTCTCTCTCTCTCTCTCTCTCTCTCTCTCAAAATAAATAAATAAATAAACTTAAAAAAAACAGAGCATTTCAGCAGAGATACTACTTAAAAAGAGTTAAAAGGAAATGCTAGAAATAAAATACAATATCAAGATATGAAGAATCATCTCAACAAACTTATCAGCAGAATGAACACATACAACCCAAGAAAGAATCAGTGAACCTGAAATAGGTCAATAGAAATGATCCAAGTTGAAATGCAAAGAGAAGGTAAGAGTGAATATAACAGAAGAGTACATCCAATAGAGCTGTGGGACAATATCACATTACCTAACAAATCTAATTGGAACCCCAAAAGGAGGTGAGAGAGGGAACAGGGTGGAAGAATATTTGATGGTAGTATGACTGAGAATTTTTCAAAATTAATGAACAACAAAAGGATCCAAGAGGCTCAGAGAATCCCAAGGGGAATACAAAGAAAAATATACCACACATCACAGTAAAGCTGTGACACATCATAGTAAACCTGCTGGAATCAAAAATTAAGAGGAAATGTTGAAGGTAACCAGAAAACAACAAAAACATTATGTACAGAAGAACAAATACAAGAATTATAGCACAGCTTTCTTCAGAAACTTTGCAATCCTGAAGACAAAGGAGTGATTTCTTTTAAGTACTGGACAACTTAGACTTCACCACAATCTCATCAGGTTGTTTGAATTTTTGGTGTGCATGACGCTAATGGGGACAAAGAAAAATGGTGGCACTATGGGAACAAGAGTAAATGACAGGGCTTAGATCCAAGGAGCTGGGTGGACTTGAGAGCCAAAAGTGACTTGGATGTATCTCATGAAATCAGACTATCAATAAGCTAGGATCCCAACCCCAAAAAGGGTTTTCCAGAGCCTGACCAGGTCAGTGACTACATTTTCTCACTCACTTCCAGCATGGTGGGGTTGGATTACAATCAAAATTTCAGTATCCACTTTAAGTAAACACCTATCCCTGGTGTTTTGAAGACACAGAATGAGTGGTGCAGATTTGATGATAATAGCTAAACTACAAAGGATAGTTCTTATGATTCCATCTATTATGGTATTAGGAGATGGAGAAAAGTGAACAAAGAATGCAGAGGACATAAACCTAGCAGGAGGAGCCAAAGCAGCTAAACAACGATTTCACGTTGCTCTTGAGATACAGGATTGGAGCAGGAGCAAGTCCTGAGTGGATGGTGGGCAAAGTGTGCCAAGCAGTGTAATTTCAAGCAGTCTTAGCTCTTTCATAATATCCATCCTTTTCCAAAAGACTCCTCCACTAAATATATAATCTAATACTACTCCTAGAGATTTCCATTCCTATGTCCCTCCTATATAAACATTTGAGAATCACCAGGGAGAGGTGTGAGGGAAAAAGATTAAATCTAGAGATTCTACTTGCTCACTCACGCTCTTTACATCCTATGCTAGCTGTTTGCCACACCACAATAATTAATTCTCCAAACCCATAAGGAGAAAAGCAATGAGAAAGAGCATGTGTATGTATCGGGCAGTGAGGTGGGAAATGCTGGATTTTAACTGATAAGAATCCCTAGGTTGTAAAAAAAAAAACAAAAAACAAAAAAAAAAAACAACCCACTGCCTAATTTAGCGAAGAACAGCCAAGATATAAAGAGGATTTGGATTTTATTTATTTATATACTTATTTATTTATTTATTTATGAGGATTTGAATTTTACAAAGCCAAGGTCAACCCCTTTATATTTCAGCTCCTATTACATTACTGGCAATAGCATTTCAAATGAACATAGAAAATGAAATACTAATAGGAGGGGGAAAGGGAAGACATAACTTCCCCTCTGGAAACAGGGATGACTGTCAAGCTTTCTCTTGTGGGTTCCTGCCTCTGAAGATACACATTTCGGGGATCAGAAACCTCCTAACTTCTGCTTACTCTTCTGTTTCAGGAGTCAAAACAGTTTTCAATCTTCCTATCTACATTCTAGGTGTCTACAATTATTCCAGAAATTACACTTGTTGAATTGTTTTTCACTTCTAATGCTATTGGGCAAATCTTTTGGGTACAATTCTGGTACTTAAGTAAGACAATGGAGGATTTATTATAATATCTAGCTAAAGATGGGCTTATCATTCCTTTTAAAGGTTTGAAATATTTTGATTGCATTTAGATACTGAGATGGATTTTTTAAAAAATACATGTTTATCACATGAAAAAGATTTTAAAAATTATTATTGAAAACCTCCCTACTTTAAGAAGCATGAATTAGTCATATTATCTTTTTAAAAGCCCTCTTTAGTTCCAAGGAGACAAAGAAAATTACTGGTCATTAAGTATGTTACATGCATGACGAATATTTATTATACCCAATGTAACAGCTTAGAATAAGCAAACGTGGTAGAGTTGTAATTTTTATGTGTTACATGTATAATTCAGCATAGGCCAAAGCCTTTTTATAATCAATGTGATAATTTTTTGGAATTTTGGATAAGCAGAGTAGAAAAATGTTTGATTACGTATTTCAAGTCTCAATTTTCGATTTGACTATCAAACAATGGCTTAGTCATAAATTAGGAGCTCTATGATGTTCTGCTTCCCTAACTGAGAAGATAGGAAGTAAGTGATACACTTTTTAGAGGGAATCCATGCAGTGCCTAGGTTAGATAAAGTGAATCTTTAGGGATCCATCTGGCTCTAGGAGTCTATGATCAGATGACTCCTAAGGTTTCTTCTAGCTCAGAAAACAATGTGCTTGGGACATAATTTTTTCCCCTACCTTCAACTGTTACATAGGTTACTCATGTAATTTTGCTTTCTTAATTCATTGCTGCTGATGTCTATTATTTATGTGATGTTAAATCTTTCATCAGAAATGCAACTCCAACAATAATGTTCTGGGAAAACATTCAGTTTGTGAGGAGTACACTGCAGTAAAAGTAGAGCTCATCCATGAAACATCAGAAAATGCTGTCCCATTAGAAGTAACTTTTCCCATCTATACTCTGATGGTATTGATTTAGAGTTACACTTTAAGATAGCTGATGCTAGTTCTACATGTCACATCCAAACAAAAAATAAATAACCCAAAAGTACATTTTTATTAACAACAAAATTATTAGATGGTACTTTAAAAGTAGGCATTTAAACTCAATGCCTGTGGGGAGCCTGGGTGGCTCAGTCAGTTAAGCATCTGACTCTAGCTCAGGTCATGATCTCACAGTCCAATCTCACAGTTCGTAGGTTTGAGCCTGTGTCGGGCTCTGTGCTGACAGCTCAGAGCCTGGAGCCTGCTTCAGATTCTGTGTCTCCCTCTCTCTCTGCCCCTCCCCCTCTCACTCTGTCTCTCTCTCTCAAAATAAAATAAAGACATAAAAAATTTTAACAACAAAAATATAAAAAAATAAACTCAATGCCTGAAAAACTGTAATGTGACATTCAATTACATCTGAAACTCTAAAAATATATTTAAAAAAAATCAAATATGGTGCACTGCAATTTCTTTAAGTTACTTCCTTTATTTCAAAGTGCCAAAAAGCTAAAGATGTTCTTATGCACACATATATGCTATGTGTCTCAGAATTTAAAACTATGCAAAGAATTTATCAATATGACTAAAAAATGAAGTATTTACACACTTCAGTGTATGCTTAATACTTATTTTTGAAATCTATTGCTGATCCTATGTCAAAAGAGCAATGACTCAACCAGAAAAAGCAAAGGCTGTCTTTTCTTTTCTAAAGTGCTTATTAGCAACCATACCCAAAAGCAATGGTTTTCAGAAATACATAACATTGAAAGGTGATCAAAGAGTCACTAGTTACAGATTCAAATATGCCATTTTGTAACTTTGCATATGTAAACTGGTTTTATCTGCATTAATGAAAGATTGCTTTCAATGGCCCTCAACTATATGCTTCAAATCAAGACAGTGCTATTAGTATCAGCAGCATGAACAATGACAGTAGAATAAATCCCAGCACATTTTAAATGCATCACAGCAGACTAGAAAAACTGTAACAGCTTTTGGATATGTTACATATCCAAAGATAAGCCTTCTTTTTCAACTCTGCATATATACTAAACATTAAAAAAGAATTAAAACCACTTTCTTGTCTCTTTATACAGCATTTTACTATATATGAAGAGATTAAAACTCTTGTACTATTTAACCTAACTCTTGTTTCTATAGAGAGCAGGCTTCACATTTTCAACATTTAGAACAAAGTCTATTTCCACCAAGAAAGCAAGAAGAAATTAACAAATGAAATACCTAACACTAAAAACCTGGGGGGGAAGGGGGAGAAACTGTGAACAATTCTGAAATGAACTTTTTTTTCTTTTTTAAAAAACGTTGATATAAACATTCCAAAATAGAATTTGCTTTCTGATAGTGAAATATCTGACTTCATTTCCGTCATATCACATTTATCTGATTTATATAATTTAGAAAAACTAGGCATCTTAACCTAACTGCTTTCTGTATCAGACTCATCTTAACTCATGCCCTCAACATGAACCATTCAACAGTCTCATAGTGAGCATCCTCTCGTGTCTCTATTTTACTCCTCCTTTCTCCCCTCCAAAAATCTCCATATATCCCAAGAGAATCTCCATCAAAAAAAACCCCACAACTTAAATATATATTGTGTTAATGCTACATTTGATTTAAAGTAGTAATAAATTATAAATTGCCAAATAACTTAATGTAATTCACAATGCAAATCCCTGGTAGAAAAAGAATCCATCTTGCCCTGAATATAGTACCGTAGTCCAGTGATTTCAAATTATTTTTGAAATAAAGGCAAAAATGAGGTGTAAAATACAATACTGTTTATAAAAGTTAAGTAAGAAACCAGTTACCATAAATCTTTTTACAAGGATAAATGTAATGTGCCTTCCTGCTTCTAAAAATTGTTAGGGAGGTTTCTAATTAGCAGTTTCAAAAATCACTTAAAGGAAACTAGAGATTGAACTACATATCATTTGTCAATATATGTCAATATAAAACAATAATACTGCAATAGTGAGTAATTTAAATTAATCTTTGGATCTGCTATTTTTTAGCAAGCATATTTCTTTTTCAAATTTTGCCTATAATTGATTAATTTTTAAATGTTAGTTTTCAAAAACTTTGCTACTAAAATACTATGTTAATAAGGAGATACCAGAAGTCTCAAATAGTAATAATATGCCTACAAAATAAAACAAAGATTGTTCTTGCATCTTTTGTTATTGTAACAAATACACTTTAAAATAGACAACATTGCTAGGCCTGGAAATTAAAAATACCCAAACCCTTAAAAAAGGAACAAAAAAGGAAAGAAAAATTGAAAATACTTATTTAAAAATAAATCTGAAGTCCTTGCATTTCTTAGGAACTTGAACTTGCTTATCTTCTATGGACCAAACTGTATCTTCCACCATTCATCCATGGAATAGGATGTTAATTCTCCATTTTGTAGATTTCAGTTTGAATTTTCTTGAATGTTTGCAAAGCTGGCACTGGACTTGAGACGTTTGGCTAGATAAATCAAAAGTATTATATTTTAACTTAAATTTAATTCTCTAAGCATAATTATTCATTATTTTTATGTAAACTATAGTAGTCATCTATTAATTCTATGTTTGAATCAGAATAGACTCAATCTTCTAAGAATTAAAACCCAAGTCTATTTTTTTCTACTAACCTCAAAAAATATAACTTTGCTTGAAGCCACACATGACTTTATTTGAAGCAGTACCAAATAAAACAGACATAATTTATATCATTTTGAACATCACAATCTCAAATATGCAATATAGGTAAAAAACCAGAAATATTACAAAGTACAATAATAAAATTACATATTTAAAAGTCTAAGTTAGAGATTCCAGGGGTGGTTCAGTTGGTTAAGCATCTGAGTTCCGCTCAGGTCATGATCTCACAGTGTGTGGGTTCGAACCCCGTGTCGGGCTCTGTGATGACAGCTACCTCAGAGCCTGGAGCCTACTTCGGATTCTTTGTCTCCCTCTCTCTCTGACTCTCCCCTGCTCATGCTGCCTCTCTTTCTCTCTCAGAAATAAATAAAACATTAAAAAAAAAAGTCTAAGTTAGTGGGGTGCCTGGGTGGCTCAGTTAGTTAAGCATCTAACTCTTGATTTCAGCTAAGCTGTGATCTCAAGGTTCCTGTGTTCAAGCCCTGCATCAGGCTCTGTGCTGACAGTGCAGAGCCTGCTGGGAATTCTTTCTCTTTGCACTTTGCTTGCTCGCTCTCTCTCTCTCTCTCTCTATCAAAAATAAATAAATAAACATTTTAAAAAGTCTAATTTAGAAATCCAAATCAAATTTCTCTTAAAATAATTCTGTAATGTCAAAAAACTGTCAAAGAAAAGTTGAAAAAAAACTTAAATGGCTTACAAAACAAGTGAATGATATTACACATATGTGCACATACACACAAATACATATGGCAGCTAATATGTACAATCAATTTTTATTATGATGCTAATGGGACTGAGCCATTAGGGTTAATAAAGGAAATTATGTCTATTTTGCTTTGTAATGTTTGTGCTTATAGTTAAACACGAATGTTTCTCATGTCCCATAAATGAAAAACAACTATAAAATAGTAAAAGTATCTTACATTGAATAACTAGGAATCTCTCTACCTCAGAGGTTTTTAACAGGAGAGTAGAGGTTATGAGAAGGTCTGCAGTGGGACCCAGGCATGTGCTTTTTTGTTTTGTTTTAAAGCTCTGCAGACAATTCTGATATGTGGTCAAGGATGAAAACCAATGTTCTGGTTTTATCAGGGTCTCTGCTGACCACCACTCTAAGATGACAACATAACTTTCTGGACCAGTGTCCTGCTTCCAGCTAAACTAAAGGACAACTTAACCTAAAAAATAGCCCAAGCTAGAAATCTACTCTTAAGCTTCTGTGGATTTGGGAGACAAACTAAATCAAGAGGGTTTTTTCCTATGTTGTTTAAAGTTTCTTACTACTTACCAAATTTATTAAACTAACCAGGCAGCAATACCAATGAGTACATATATCTACAACTTCCTTGCTTCCTTACTCTCTAATAAATTCCTACATCCTTCAAAATTCTACTCCAAGAGATATTTAAAAAAAAAAAAAAAAAAAGGAAAGAAAGAAATTCTACCTCAAAGATCTAGGGATAAATTCCAACAGCCCTAATGCATAGTCAGTCTTATTCTCTGTGGGCCAACCACACTGTATACCTTTAACTACTTTTGTTGTAATAATTGGATTACGGTCAGTGTGTTCTTGGAGGGCACATATTGTACTTTGTTCCTTTTTTTTATTTTTTAAATCCCTAATTCCTACCACAGGACTTAATGAATGGGGGCATATAAAACTGTGGCATAAAAAAAATAAATAATAATGTCCATGAGATAACAGCACAAGAATTATTTGCTTACATTAGCATTTCCTTAAATTCATAAATCAATTCATAAACAATGCTTTCATGAAACATTAACAGGTATTATGGAAAAGTCCTATTGTCAAGTTTTGGGAATATGATCTCAGAACCTTTCATTTATATTCAGGTACATTATGAAGATTATAAAAAGGAATTTCACAGGCCTAGTTATTTTAAGAAACACACCCTAGGAAATGCTAACATTAGATACACGTTCTTTTATTCAACAAATATATTTGAGCATCCCTGCTATAGGCCCGGTACCTTCTGGCTACTGATGAGATAGTGGTGAACACGATAAACAAGACCCTTGTTCTGATGGAGCTTCCAGTTGAGTCAGGAGAGACAAATAAGATAGAATATAAATGAAAAAGCTAAATCAAAAAGTGATTAAATGTCATCAAAGAAAGATGATAGGTATAGGAGAATTAAAAGAACGACGTATTCTTAGGATAGGGGTCATAAAATGTATCTTTGAATAAGTAGTCTTTGACGTAAGACCTGGACGACAACGAGCTAGTCAAGGATGGCAAGGAGGACCAGTGCAGAGCTTTGGGAAGGGGGCAGTGTGAATGAGTTTGGTGTTTGTGAAGGGAGCAAAAAGGCCAGGCTGCCTACATACAGCATCATGAGCAAAGAAAGGAGTGAGTGCAATGAGTTTAGAAAGGTAGATGAGGAGGGTGGGGCAGGTCACACATAGCTTAGAAAGCAGACCCCGGAAATAAGTTTTGATTTTATTGTAGATGCAACAGGAACACAGGAAGGGTTTCAAGTGGGAGAAAAGCATAGTAACATTTGTGTTTAAAAAACTACTCTAGCCTCTATATGAAGAATGGATTGTTGTGGGTCAAAAAAAAAAAAAAGAAAAAAAGAAAAGAAAATGGAAGCAGGGATACCAGTTAAGGGACTCCTGTATTAGGAGAGGTAAGAGATGGACTGGGCTGGGCTAGGGTATTATCAGTCAAGGTAGAGAAAAGATCATTTAAGATACATTTTTGGAAGTCCAGCTGTCAATACTTGCTGATGGAGTGAAAAAGGGTAGGGAAGAGACTATGGGAATGGGGAAATAAAATAGAAACGAATTAAGAAAGTAAAGATAACAAGATTTGTGGCTTGTACAAGCAGATAGATAAAAGTAACTTTGAAAACAAACAAAAATCCAGAAGCACTAAGTATCTTCCACAGAGTTAAACTAATTTACAAGGCAAATATGATGCTAAACTTTAAAAGTATACTAGGCCTTGAAAAAGAAAGTTTCTCAATAGTGAGGTCCCTGCAATGTTTTGTTGTTATTATTCTAAATAAGTGCCTTTAGGACCCTGTTACATATTTTATAAAATGCTAGCAATCTTTGAAAAGCTTTACTAAACACACTCATATTAAAGACTTTTCCCTCTATTAGCTAGCTTTTCAAGGTGACAAGACATTACAGATTCAGTTCAAACAGATCTGCAAGTATCCTTTTTTAGGATAAATATATTTATCCTAAATAAATATATTTTATTTAAATATATTAGTTTTAGTTAAATATATTTTTTAGTTAGTTAAATATATTAGAAGTGAGGTTAAATAAACCAGGAAGAAGAAAGGCTAGAAAGAAATTTATAAGGGAAAGAAATTTTATATCATAGGTTCCTAGACTAGGACTATTATTTAAGAGGGGGGAAAAAAAGCCTAAGTTTTTTCTACAAAAAACATTCTCTATTTTAACAATTAAAATTATTAAAGGATAAGCCCATACCTTCATTCTGATTATAAGCAAGAAACCCACTAAACTTAGAAGCCACTCTTCTTCAGCTAGATGGGATCTTCTAGTTAGTGCTTGATCTGCTGTGTCCCATTTGATGGGGAATATGTGTGAGCACATGCTGTATGTCAGACAATGTCCTTCCAACTGCATTTCCAATTTATTCATAAATAAATTGTGTGTTCACTATAATTTCTTTCCAGGTGGCTCCGATGGACCTCTCCCTACTATGTCTATTCAGGTCTGCAAAACCTTTGTCGCTATTCTTCTGTTGTTGCCTACCTAATTCCAGGGAATCTAGCTCTCTCCGTTAAAATTTCTAAAAAGATACTGTATGTTGACTGTTGATCATTTGTACTTATGGACTTCTTACACATCTCTCCCATTAGTAACCATTAACTGTAACATTTGAAGCTGAGAGCTGTTTTAGTCTAATACAGTTTGAGTTTTTAGAATATACATAATTTCTAAAACAGGACTAAGTTTTTAAAATACAGGTTTTAGCTAAATAAATAGTTGTAAAAAGAAACTTACGTAGAATGAGTTTGCGTTTCTTTTGTTCCGAGTGAAGAAAGCTACTAAGGTAGAAGACAACGGGTAGAAAGAGAATGAAGACAGAAACAGCAATTACAGGCACTGTGTCACTGCAAGGGACCGAACAATTGAAAGTTCGACTCCAAAGTTTTCGAGTAATATTCATCTGGAATGACAGCAAATAAAATTACTTTATTTTACATTTAATTTGTCTTCATTTTATTAATAAAATAACAGGCATCCAGAATTTAAAACTAATTATACATCCCTAAAAAAATCTATTGATAGTTGAGGACAATTTCTTCTGTCCAGAAATTAGCTGGTTCACAATCAATCACTGTATAAGTTTATACCCATACAGAAATTTCATATTCTAAATTCGTAACACTGTCTAAAGAATGTCAACCTTTCACAGATCTCAAACAGAGAACTTGTATCAACAGGAACATACATGGTTAGACCATGCTTCATTTATTAAAAAAGATTTAAAAGGGGAACAATGTGAGGTGATGGATGTGTTAATTAACTTGGCTGTGGGAGTCCTTTCACAATGTATATGTTTATCAAATTATCACTTGTACACTTTAAATACGTTACAATTTCATTTGTCAATTATATCTCAATAAAACTGGGGGAGGAATTCAGCTCAAAAAACAAAAATTTTTTAATGTTACATATGTGAGCTTGTTGCAATATTTTTAGAATGAAAATAAAAACATCAACTAAATATATAAATACAGCTGCTCTTCAAGAGATGATTATCTATGAAATGTTTAGTACCTCACCTAAGATATTATGAAAGATTCACATGGCAAATAATTGTTTAAGTACTATCTAATGAATCATGGAAAGTTTCTTAGGTATTTCATTTAGCAGCATACATTAAAAACAGATACATTTAGGGGCAGCAATACCTCATTTTCATTGAGCTCACCGTTTCTGTTGAACATGCTAAGTGATTTAAGGAAACTAACAAATATAATGTAGAAAACTATTCTTGCCTGAATTTTGTCTGAGACATGGTTTGCAAATGGTGCTCTGTATGTTTACTGTAAGTTTTGCTTACTGTAAGAAGGATGCTCTAAAAACAGGTGGTCATGTTGATTTCCTATGTAATCCAACTTTTGTCAGAGAATCAATATTCATTTTCTTCATTTTAAAAATGATGAAACAGACTATTATTCTTAAAATAAATATTTAGTATTTACTGAGAGCGTACTGGAAGCAGGTACTCTTCAGACATTAGAAAGAGTAGTAAAAAAATAAAAATCCCCATGGTATATCCATTTTAAGTTTGATAATAAGTGCTTTTTGCCATCATGAATATTATTGATCCCCCATAGTTCACTCTGAGCTGCTATTCATATTTATCATTCTCAACCATTATGTTTATTAACTTTGACCTTTAGCTCTCTACTTTTAGACAGTAATTCCTATTTCCTTTGATGCCTCAACTCTTAGGCACCATATTCCCATAGAAAGGCATGATCGCCATCTAGTGGTGCCCCACATGAAGGCTGACTATACAATTAAGGAAAAATCTTTTTTGTTGACTATTCAATCAATACATATTACTAAAAGCCCACTATATGCCAGGCACTGTTCTAAATACTGGACAGTACACAGAAAAGGACAGGTGGTCCTTTTCCTCATGTGGCTTATATTTTAGTGAGAGGTGACGGACTGTAAATAAATAAACAAATTAAAATTTTCAGATGATAACAGATATAAAGAATAAAAGCAATGGGATAGGAAGCAATTCAAAAATGTCTTCAGAAACACATGGTAGCAGGGCACCTGGGTGGCTCAGTCAGTTAAGCATCTGACTCTTGATTTCGGTTCAGGTCAGGATCTCACAGCTTGTGAGACTGAACCCAGAGTTGGGCTCTGTGCTGACAGCATAGGGCCTGCTTGAGATTCTCTCTCCCACTCTGCCTCTATCCCCCTCAGATGTGCTCTCCCTCAAAATACATAAACAAAACAAAAAAGAAAGAAACACATGGTAGCAAAACCATAGATTTCTTGAATCAGCAATCCTGCACAAGAAACTGAAATGTAAACATATAACACCCACGCCTCTGAAAATGACACATATTATCAAATTTAAAAGACCAAATGTACCAAATTATCAACTCATTTATGAAGTACTTGATTAATGTTCATTTTGGTTTGGCAGATCAGTATATTCTAAAACTCGACTACTTTATAACTAGTTATTTCTGGTTGAAGACAACATATGCAGATTCCAATACACCCCTAAAGGGGATAATAATATGAAGGCACAATCAGCAAAATATGTATCATATCAGAAGTAAAGTACTTACTGCATCTTCCACATCAATGCATAAATGTGTTCCAGATTCAGCCTTATTTTCAAGTTCATTCATTTTTTGCATTTCACTGTAGACATTACTCAGAGTTTTGTATGCTTCACGACAGTTTTTGCAAACTTCTGAATAATTCCTTAACTGCATAAGACTGTGTATGCTCCCCTAAAATATCAAAGGCACATGTAATACACACAATAAACACTGCATCTCTTTAACATAAGTTATTTGCCCTCCTAGCAGACAGGAAACAATATAGCACATTAAAGTACTGAGCTGTGATGTTAGACAGGTTACTAAATCACTCTGAGCCTCAGTTTTGCCATCTATAACGTATTGCCACTACCTGTATTATAGGTCTCAAGGATTAGAGAAGCATGCACATAGTAAAATATTTTAGCACTTTCTAGTTGCCCTTAAATTTTGAAAACCACTGTACTAGCCGCTGGTAACTGAGAACAATAGCTCAGATGCCAAATTACTAATGCCTAAATCCCTGAAATTTCTTAAATCACCTCGTCATTTATATGGCTGCTCTGATCTATCTTACTGTTACAGAATAAATCAAATATGCCCTTGGCTGTGCTGACTTCAACACTGAAGTCGGCCTCATTGAGACAGAAGGCACTGTATTAATGGGGAAGGAAAAGGCACCAAAACTACATTCCCACTTAGCCCTCTTATGTCAAGATGTGTAATCCAGACCTCTCTAGTCAACGAAAAGGGACTAATGTCAAAGTATTATATAGCCTAAAATGAAGGTAGTGGATATAACATGTAAGCTATCATGTTGCTGAATCTCAAGTTTTTCCATTTCTGGGACTGACACTTGTCTTTTCAAGAACAAGTTCACTAACTAGTCAGTTCACATCTTTGCCTTCTATTCCCTTTTCCTTACTTTGTAGCCTGAAGAAATGATATTAACTCAATATCTGAATGAAAGAGAAAAGAAACAATTAAAGGCATGAAACTGACATAGCCCCCACAATGTTACCCTCAGCATCTATTTGACAGAGAAACTAAGTCTCCCTTTAGTTCTGCCACAAGAACTAGCACGTGGCCTGTTTTTCACAGAACAATTGTGCATTTAGCTAAATGTGTTTAATCAAAAACTGAACATAGAACCTTGATGGCAGAGTGTAATTTAGCCATTTATACGAAAGTTTAAAATGCACATATCTTTTGACAGCGCAATTTCACTTCTAGGAATCTATCAGACAGGTAAAGTCATACAAACACTCACAAGTTTCATGGAAAAAGACATGTTTGTAATAGTAAAATACTGAGCCAAAATCTCCATCAACATAGGGAGTGACTGAATAAACAGTGACATAACCAAACAATAAAAAGACCTGCAGTGTTTAGGGATTTTTTTTTTAATTTTTTAATGTTTATTTTTTTTTTGAGAGAGACAGAGAGACAGTGGGCAAGCAGGGGAGGGGCAGAGAGAGAGGGAGACTGAGAATCTGAAGCAGGCTGCAGGCTCTGAGCTGTCAGCATAGAGCCTGACGCAGGGCTTGAACCCACAAACCGTGAGATCATGACATGAGCCCAAGTCGGCACTTAACTGACTGAGCCACCCAGGTGCCCCAACCTGCAGTGTTTAAAAGGAATGAGGAAGTAGGATTCTAGGAAGATGATATTAGCACATGGCTTGAGTCCTGACTTCATCACTAAAAAGATTCAAGAAAGGAAAGGTAAATCCAGGCACTTGAATAGCACCTAAAATATAAAGGAGTGACATGCAAGTCTCATCACAGGAAGGTTGGATACCAGCTACTACACCAGTCCCAGAAACTAACCAGAACCAGAGACAGTCTTTTGTGAACCTCTATCCCCTGCAGCCACCCACTGTCCTCTAGAGATGTGAAAGGCTAGAACAATGGTCTACCCTGCCTGCAGACCCAGCCAGAAAATGGAGTCTTTCCACAGCCACCAAGACAGTTCAGGTTCCCAGAGAAGCCACCGGCAAACACTTACTACCCAAAGTGGATCTGGTCTGGAATGTAAACCCACATCCCAGCCCAAGCACTGAGCTCGGAGCCACTGCCACAGCCAATGTCACCAATTTGGCAGCTTCCCTTTTGGCCTCAAACTTTTTAGTTGGGCTCTTCTTTCCAGTTTGTCTCTAGTCTTAGGTAGAAAACCCTGAGGGCAAAGCATCCCCAGAGGGGAACTTAAAATACCCGTGAAGCAATAAGGGTGATCCTTCCCCATGATTGACTCCAGGATGATGAGGACGATGACCAATCTGACCTTCACTGTCTGCCTGCACTACCTGCCCATCTTTGCACCACATTTACCTTATGTAAACCTGGAAGTATTTTCAGCACTTTAGAGACAGTCTTTGGGATGCTAGTCCGCTGTCTTCTGGGCATTGGCCTCATAGAAATAAATTCGTCTCCTGTTTCATCACCAATCAGTCTCTGCCTTTGGATTTTGTCAGCAGCAAGTGGCCAAATCTGATCTGTTTGGGATCCCTGGAGCCAGGTGTTCTTGTATCCCTGTGCCTTGCTATACCACTATCTCTAGCTGGCTCCCCTCCCCTCTCAAACATGTGCGGGCGCAGGAGCGTATACACACACACACACACACACACACACATCCTACCTATAAAACACTAGAGTTCCCCAGGACTCAGTCTTTGGGGTCCCTTTGTTATTATAGCTTCACTTACTCACATCCGGTCTCATGACTTTAAACACCATCTGTACCTGATCTGATGATGATCAAAGCTGTATCTCCAGCTCGTACCTCTCTAAAGGCTCCAATTTCATGTATAACACTATTTCACATCTCAACTTAGATGTTTAAAGCTATTTTGTATTAATCTGTTCAAAACAGAAGTCTTAATCCTCAGTCCCTTACAACCAGTCTTCCCAGTGGCCCCATCATACTCTTAGTTACTTAGGGCCAAGGGCCTAGGGTAATCCTGCTTCCTCTTCTTCCTTCTCTGATCAACCACCAGTAATCTCAGGAATTACCCAATCTATCAACAAGTCCTGTCAGATATACTACCAAAGTATATCCTGAACTGACCCTGCATTTCTCCAACATAATAGCCAGTACCCCCGTCCACACCATTTCTCTCTCCTGTGACAGCCTCTGAATTAGGTTCCTTCTTTCCATTCTTGCCTAGGTTCAACTGAGTTTCTCCACAGGGCAGCCAGAGTACTATTTTAACATGCAATTCATATCACGTCACATTCCTGCTTTAAATGGCTTCCCATTGTGCTCAGAATTCAGTCCATATTTCTTCCTTTGTTCTGCACAACTCTACATGATTTGGCCTCTGCCTATCTTCCCATATCTCATTCACATATGCTCACTGTGCTCCAGCCAAATGGGCCTTCTTCCTATTCCTTGCACATACCAAGCTCATTCTCTCTCCCAAGGCCTTTATCCTTGCTTCTAAGAAAAACATTTTTCCCGTGGCTGACTCTATCTCAAAATTTAGAGCATCTCAAAATTCACCTGCTCAGACAGGTACTCCCTGCCCACCCTATCTAAAGTAGCACACTACACCCCCTTTCCAGGACTCAGTACTCTTAATTATCTCATTTCTTTGTTATTAATCTTACTCCTACTAGGACATAGTTCACAAGAACAGAAATCTTAGCTGTATTGTTTACTGCTGTCCTCAGGGCCCAGAACACTATCTCCTGGCACATAACAGTGCCCATTAAATATTGTTGAACGAATAAGTGAGTGCATAGTGCCAGCTTGAGGGAATTTTTGAAAGTCAAGCTATAAAAACCAAATTCCATATGGAAAGAGAGAGAGATTTCTTCCAGCCACCTTAGCCTGGTACAACCATCTTATGACATTGACCACATAAGAAAGTAAGATGAGGGGCGCCTGGGTGGCTTAGTTGGTTAAGCGTCCAACTTTCACTTAGGTCATGATCTCACGGTTCGTGGGTTCGAGCCCCGCGTCGGGCTCTGTGCTGACTGCCAGCTCAGAGCCTGGAGCCTATTTCAGAGTCTGTATCTCCCTCTCTCTTTGACCCTCCCCTGCTCACGCTGTCTCTCTCTCTCTCTCCTAGAAATAAATAAAAATATTTTTTAAAAAATTAAAAAAAAAGAAAATAAGATGAGCCTAAAAATGGACATAAAAAGAAAACAAAGTAAATAAGAAAAAAAAAACAAGCAAATAAAATGATTCAAAGGGCAAACAAATTAAACCTAGAAATCAGAGTAAATGCCCTAATGAAAAGTAATTCATTCAGCATACAGGAGAGAACTTTTAAAGATGAATTACAACTCCAAGTATGAAATAAATGTCCATGAGCCCATATTGATATAAATTTAATAAATGTGGAAAAAGTGGCAAATCTTCCTTACAGAAGATTTCTAAATAATTTAAGTAAACACTCCTCCAAGACTTAGATCTTAATTTCCCCACCCCCATTCTTGTTACTCAGGAACTTGCTTCCAAAGAATAGAATATGGAAAGAAGAAGAAAAAGGTAACTTAGCAAGCATTAAAGAGACCTAGAAAACACTACCCTGTCCAGGTGATCAAGATTAACATCATCAGGGATAAATCATGGTGATAGCATGTACCTCTGACAGGATGCAATGAGAGAGGTGCTTCACTTCTGTAGTGTTCTTCCCCCAAACCCATAATCCCAGTGTAACCATGAAAGAAACATTAGACAAACCCAAACTGAGGGACATTCTATAAAAGAGGTGACCAGTACTCCTCAAAATTATCAGTCATGAAAACCAGATAAAGACTGAGAAACTGTCATGGACCACAGTAGCTAAGTGTGGTGTAATGGGAAATAGATAGTCGGCCTTTGTTCCTGGTTCCTGGCACTGGAATATTCCTAGTGATAAGAGTGCCTTTTGTATGCTAATGAAATGACTGGTGGCTGGGGGTCCTATATAGCTTCAGGCTGAAGGCTGGTCACCAGAAAGACCAAAGCATGATTGATTGGGGGTTGGTACTTTTAGCACTACCTCTGACTTCCGAGGTGGGGAGAGGAGCTGGAGACTGAGTTAAACACCAGTAGCTGAAGTAACCAATTATGCCTACATAATGAAATCTTCATAAAAAAAATTCCTCAATGTTCCAAGAGCTTGCTTCCGGGTTGGTGCACACAGCAATGTGCTGGGAGCATGGCATCCCCAGAGAGGGCATGGAAGGCCTGCACACACATCCCTCCCTCACACCTTCTACACATCTCTTCCACTTGGCTATTCCTGACGTGTATGCTTTGTAATAATCAGTAAACATAAGGAAAAAGTGTACCTGAATTCTGTGAGCCAGTTAGCACATTACTGAACTTGAAAGGGGACAAACTGCGGGAACCCCTTGACTTTGTAGCCAACTCTAACGAAAGCGTAGGTAACCTGGCCACTTTGTGATTGACATCTGAAGTAATAAGGGCTTCTTGTGAGACTGAGCCCTTAAATATGTGGAGTCTGAGACTAATCCCAAGTAGTTAATATCAGAATTGAGTTGTAGGACACCTAGTTGGTGTCAGAGAATCAGAAAATTGGCTGTTGGTGTGGGAAAATCACTACACCCTGGGTGTCAGAAGTGTTATGAGTAAAACTAGCTCACTAAGGAAACAGAACAACTAAATGCAATCTGGAAATCAGGATAGAGAAGGAATGACTTTACTGGAAAAACTAGTGAACAAACTCTAGTTTAGTTAGTGGTAATGCACCAATCTTGGTTTTTCAGCTGTGACAATTGTACTATAACAATAGAAGACGTTAACATTGTAGAAACTGAAGGAGAGGTATATGGGAACATTTTGTACTATCTTTGCAATTTTGTTCTAAATCTACTATTATTCTAAAATTAAAACTTTAAAACTTTTTAAAAAGCAAATAAGTAATGTCATCAAATTATTCTTTTACAACTTAATTTAAAATGCTTCAGCAAAAAAACTAAACATATCCACACGTATATAAAGCAAATATGACAAAAGGTTGGTAATTATTGAATCTGGGTGATACATATAATGAGTCTTCATTATAACACTCTTTCAGTTTTTCTGTAAGTTTTAACTCTTTTCCTAATAAAAAGACTGGAAAAATAATACATATCATTTGCCACATTTATTTGCAAAGATCTGGGATAAAATAAAATCAGACTGCCTCATGAAAATATAGAAGTCCCAAAAGGTTTTGCTTTCAACTGGTATATACTTAGCAAAAGTGAGAGACTGAATATATGTGTAAAGAGATAGTTAAAAATAATCTGGCATTTCACTTCTTTCATCTGTATTTCCCAATGATTACCTACAATAGACATAGCTTATACTTAAAACAGTAAGAAAAACAGCACCTATTAGAGCAGTAAAAATTCTTGAAAATTAAAAAATACCTCACAACAAAAAAAATTAATATAGAAGCAATGAAAAGCAGAATGCCACACTGAGGATGTAATTAGTGATTTAGACAAGGACCTCTCCTAGAACACAAAAAGAAAAGCCAGAGAGAGAGAGAGAGAGAGAGAAAGAAAAAGAGAGGGAAAAAAGGAGAGATTACTTAAGAGAAAAAAGGAACATGGAGGAACCAGACCCAAAAGATTCAGTATTATCCATAATAGGACTGTTATAAGGAAAGAAAGGCCAGATAAGGCAAAGCAAAAGAAAAACTAAGTGAAAGTTACCTACAAATGAAAACAGTTCAAACTGGCATTGATTTCTATCTGAAACACTAAAAATAAAGGAGAATAATTCATGGGGAACTGAGGAAAAAGAATTCTGATTCTAGAATCATAAACCTAGCCAAGCTATTATACTTACATGTAAAGGCATCAAATGGATAATTTCAGACATGCAAAGATTTAGAAAGTGCATCTCCCAAATCCTTCTAACACAATATATAAAGGAGTCTAGTCAAACATCAAAACTCAAAATAGGGAAAGATAGAGAAAGGCCTGGAAAGGATAGTGAGCGCTGAAACAGTAAAATCTGAATAACTGCTAATACAATAGTTATTGGGGCAGGTAAGGGGTTTTGAAAAAGATATATTTCAAATTTAATAAAAATCTGAGTTTTAAATTTCAGAGTATTTATATAAATTATGGGATATGGGATTCTATCTTGATCTAGGAAGACTAAGTAGCTATTATGATAGAGAACTACAGATTCAAATATACTTCTTTAAAAAGTTAAAGAAAAACACTATGATGGCAGAATAGAATATATAAGATTTAAATTACAAATAGAGAAAAAAAATTGAGAAACAGGTCATTCCAGCAAAAGTCATGAAAAAGGAAAAAAAAAAACAAAAAGAGAAAATTGGGTGGCAGAAATTAGACCTAAAATAATAGCACAATACATGTGAATTGGTCACATTCATCTACTAAAAGATAGACTCTACGTTAAGTACAAAATAAAATCCATACATATATGCTACTTATATTAGAAATATTTTTAACTGTATAAAAAAGATTAAAAATGAAATAAAGATACAGGAAACATGCAAACAGAAAACAACAGGGGTGGCAATATTAAAGTAGAATTCAAGGCAAAAGCATTCAATTGGATAAAGATAAATATATAAACATTTTATATATTTATAATAAAAATACAATCTAAAAAGACATCAAACTCATAAACCTTTATAATCCCTACAACATAGCAACAAAATAATAAAATCAATACTTTCAAAAGCACAAGGTAAATTCATCCAAAATAAAATCATATGTAGAAACTTAGGGACAGCTTACATAGATACATAGAAATCTAGGTAACAGAACTTGTCTGGGGGTTTCAGCAAGGCACTTGGTCACCTAGCTAGACATGGCTACTGACTACGTTCCTATCAATGAAACAAAAACATAGATGACACAGGAACTTCTACAAAACTTCCTGAAAAGGAATCTCCTTGCCCTTCACTTTCTTTTCCCCTTCTCACAGAATAAATGGGGTCCTGAGAGCCTCCTAATACAACTCCTTAAACGAGGGGAGGGGGCACAAAGGGATAAACAATGTAGGTCCCAGAATCACCTTGTGGAATACAGCTGCCTATCATCTACCTGTGGACCATTCTTGTTTGTAATACTTATTTGAGGTCTCTGTTATGGCACTTTTGCTTATATTCTTCATAATATACTAACAAATTTGGCCTAAAAATAAATAAACAAATACAGAAATAAATATCACTTTTCATCCTATACACATATTCTTTTTAGGGGCGCCTGGGTGGCTGTCGGTTGAATATCTGACTTTGGCTCAGATCATGATGTCAACAGTTTGTGGGTTCAAGCCCCACGTCGGGCTCTGTGCTGACAGCTCAGAGCCTAGAGTCTGCTTCAGATTCTGCCTCTCTCTCTCTGCTCCTCCCCTGCTTGCTCTATGTCTCTTTCTCTCAAAAATAAACAGTAAAAAAATTTTTTTTAAGATTTTTTAAATAGGTAAAATATATTTAATCAAATATTGAGGCAAAGAATAAGCTGCCTATAGGCAGAATCATTTATTGCAGTACATAACACCTTTTGCATAAACAAAGTCAAGGTAAATTACTGTCAGAGAGAACAACATAGTGTTTTAATTAAATAATCACATACCTAAGTAACAGTGTTCATACTCAGTTTCTCATTGGATCATCACTACAAAATACTTAAAGGCAGACAGGGTAGATTTTACTGTTCCCACCTTACAAATAAGAAAACTAAAGTCTTGATGATTTGCCTAAAGGCTAGTAATGTAAGAATTTAGCAGAAATCTAGGTCTACTTACTCTTCTACATTGCATGTAAAGATAAATATCAATAATTAATACTAAAACATTTTTAAAATTATTTATTACTCATTTGTACAAGACAGCATTTTAATTTCAAGTATCATATATAAAATACCTGAAGGTAATGCTCAAAGCAGGCCAAGGTCTGATTAAATAGACTGAGGAAATTGAGCGTGCTATTTGATAACTCTTCGCTTGTGTTCGTTAAACAATCTGTCAAACAAACAAAAACACATATTAATATATCTCAAACAATTATAAACTGTCATTTGTCTCTCAAGCTATCATCTTCTGTTTCAAACTACAATAATTCTTTATTCAAACAAGTATTATGTGTTCTACATACATGAAGGCAGTATATATAGAAAAAACACAACTAAAAACATGCAGAATATTAATATACTGGCCTAAAAGATTAAACAGGTTTTCAGTTTTCATAGTTGACATTTTGCAGGGAGTAGAGGAAATACAACTTCACCCACAGCAATTGCACATCTGTGTTAATGAACCATGTCATGGTACCTGACACACACAGTAAAGGGATAAATGTGGGTGTGGGTGTGTCCCTTGTACTGCCTACAAAAGCAGTAGAAAGCACATGAATATGAGAGAGCAGCAGCAATTTCTTCTATACAAAGTATGTAACTGAAATAATTTTTTATTAAAAACAGGATAATTATGGAAAATAAAAACAAGTGAAAAAATAATTTATAAAGGAAGCTTCTCTGAACAAAAGAACTTAGTCTCTTCTATTTTACTGACAGCCATTCCTTTTCATTTAAAATAATGTGAAAATTAAACTAAAAGCTAATAAAGACTGGTCATCTTGTTAAGTACCACATTAACACAGTACCATCAAAAATTTTTCAATGATCAAGTGGCATTATAAAGCACAAAGGAGTTCATTCATTCAATAGGGTTAAAAATGTCTTCATCATTAAAGCACCCTGACTTTCTGATTTAAAATAAAGGAACTCCAGTAATACTCCTCTTTTGTGCTTTTGCAGGAATTGGGAGCATAATGTTATAAGCAGTGTGAAGCTATATATTTTAGAAATTAGTAAGTTAAGAAATATTAGTAATAATAAAGCTTCCTATAAGGACCAAGTGAAGTGGTTATTATGAATTTTCCACATCTCAGATAATCAATGCAGTCTCATCAAGGACAGACTAGCATAGCTTCTTTCTTAGTGAGGGCTCAAAGCACCAGCTCAAGAGGCATTCTTAAAGGTGTGGAGGATCCAAGTTAAAACACAGAGACCTAAATTATCATGACAGAAATTATTATACATCTTTAGATAAAGTATTTGGCATCCATTAGGAATTTGTATAAAGATCTCTGCTGTTTTACAAAACTAGTTTTATAGAGAACAACAGAAACAATTACCAATTTCTGAAAAATTGGGCAAGCTTCAGAAAATATAGTATAAACTATGAGAACTTTGCGCCTCAAGAATGTAATTAAGTTTAATGAGTATGAAAACAAAGACATTTTAAATTATAAGATACAAATAAGTCAGCCTAATGCTTAGTAAATTACCATGTAGATAAAATATATGAAAGAGGGGTTCTGGTTAACTAAACTTCTGGCTAACCATGAAGTTTTATTATTGACTTTTAAACAATTAAGATATACTAAGTGAATGATGATAGAATATGCCTTTCTAAAATATGCCTCTTTGCCATAAGGATTATTTTGAGCTGAAGTCACTTGAAAATTTCAATAACAAATGGAGAGAGCTTTCGGTGAATTGCCCTTATCTGCCCAAAGACAAATCTTCCAAAGGAACCTCAGTTGGCATAATTCTCTTCCCTGGGAATTTCATCAATTAGGTAAGATTGAGTCTCATCACAGGAAAGGAGACCAATGGAATAGAATCAGGAGTCCAGAAATAAACCCCAGCATATACAGTCAACAGGAGCTTAATTCACAGAGAAGAATCATTGTCACCAGGGGCTAGAGGAAATAGGGAGATGTTGGTCAAGGGATACAAACTTCCAGTTATAAGATGAGTAAGTTTTAGGAATCTAATGTACAGCATGGTGAGTATAGTTAACAATACTGTCTTATATATTTATATATCTGAAAGTGGCTAAGAGAGTAAATCTTAAACATTCTGACCACAAAAAAAAATTATTATGTAACATGTTGGAGTTATTACCTAACAACCATGGGGGTAATCATTTTGTAATATATATCAAATCAATACTCTTAAACTTATATGTCAATTATATTTAAATAAAGTTGAACAAGAAAAAAAGAAAAAACAAAGAACCAAAACACTTTATCATAAAACAATCGATGGTCTCATCAAAGCTTGTGACCCCGGTAATTATTCAACTGTCATACGCACAGGATAACTAAAAAGCATGTCAATGACAAGGCTATTCCTATGTTAACAATATACTTCTGATAACAGCTTAAAATTCTGTACAGGAGAGGGGCGCCTGGGTGGCTCGATGGATTAAGTATCTGACTCTTGATTTTGGCTCAGGTCGCAATCTCACAGTTTGTGATACCAAGCCCCGTGTTGGGCTCTGCACAGAGTGCAGAGCCTGCTGGGGATTCTCTCTCCCCCTCTCACTCTGCCCTTCCCTGTTCACGCACATGCACTTTCTGTCTTCCTCTCTCTGAAAATAAACTTTAAAAAGAGAAATATTTAAAATTCTGTAGACAAGAAAGTTTTACATATTTCCTTTACTACTTAGCAGATACTCTCCATAAGAACTAGTTTCCATGTTATTTGTAAAATGAATTTTAAGAGCTGAATTCGAGTCTCCATCCATTTCCAAAACCATCTTTCCTACCAAGACTAATATTATTCAAAGACATAGGAATTCTAAAGATAAAAGAGGTGGAAGTGGTACATGGATAACACTCTCTTTTTTATTGGGTTTCTAGCCTTCTTTTCATCAGCTGAAAACTGCAGAGACTTGGTGTCAATCTGAGCTAGATCAAATAGAAAGGAAAGGTATTTTTTGGCAGTGTATTAATTTTAATATTTTTAAAACAAAATTTAAGCTCTTATATTTTAAATAATATTTTATAATTTTTTAATATTTTTATATTTTAAATAACATTCCATTTTAAAAACAGCCCTTTGAAAGATTTTTACCTATATAATTATAGTTTTGCATTTGCTAACAGAGAAGATGGGAAAAAAACAGTCATTTTGTATCAAAATATACATTCCTACAAAATGGATTACATATTGGCTTAAGTCTCCATTAAAAACAAACTTTTAAAACACATCAGTACCTTTTGTTCATTCTTTGTAACTTTTTTCCTTCCCATTTAATCTTTTAGGTGCTAGACTAAATAGACTCCATATCATTCACCATTAAAGAATCCTATTGCTGGCCTCACTTATCAGAGGTGTATTTGCAAATTTAATAACTAGATCATAAAAAAAAAGGTAATGGAAACAAATGGGTTAGCGGCTTGAGTTTAATAATTTCACACAAATTCTGAGAAAACTGAGCAGTCTTTTTTGTATTTAAATAAAAAGGCAAATAATCCAGAAAATATTTTTGAAAATTTATATTGTGATTTTAATGTATATACTGTAGAGGAGAAAAATAATTTTCCCTTTATTTTTCTAAGTTCTCAGCTGGGGCTCCTTTAACAAAAGACAGATAACAGGAGAAAAATGGAAGTTTATTAACTTGTATCTTTTATATACACATAGCAGACATAAGTAACTCAAAGAGTTGGCTTAGAATTCAGGCTTAAATGCCACCTTCAGCTAAAACCAAAGAAAGAAGAGTATGAGGGAGGCCAGTTATGACGAAGTGACCAGGAGAATCATGGTAAACAAGTGTAAGGTTTGTTATGCAGATACATGTCCCTGGCTTCTCCATTTTTAATATCCTTTTGTGATTTGGAGTCATCCTTTTCTTGGTACAGAGAAGGAAATAATCTTACAAAAGGAGGTTTCCTTAATTAATACAAATTTACCTCATAAAATGGTTACTTCTATTCTGTCTTCAGAGCTTCTCCTGTGTCTGCTGTTTATAAAAAAAAATCAGCTCAAAATAATCCTTATGCCAAAGAGGTGTATTTTGGGGTGGCATATTCTGGTCTCATACAATACAAAATTACAACATCCAGGCAAACTTCTGACCAGGCAATTCCTTTGAAATTATTACATAATAGGACTGTTGTCTTCCATTTATTAAAAGACTAAACACCCCTTGTACTCTTTTACATATTTTTAAAGGCCAGTGATTCAAAAAAGCAATGACTGGGAAGGTAGGTAACAGATTTTCTTTCAAGTGAACAAGTAAATCGAACACTTTATTATCATTCAATAAGAAAATAAAAGAGTATGGGGTACCTGGGTGGCTCAGTTGGTTAAGCATCCGACTTCGGCTCAGGTCATGATCTCATGGTTCATGGGTTCAAGCCCTACATCAGTCTCTGTGCTGACAGCCAGCTCAGAGCCTGGAAGCTGCTTCAGATTCTGTGTCTCCCTCTCTCTCTGACCCTCCCCTGCTCACACTGTCTCTCTCTCTCAGAAATAAATAAAACATTTTTAAAAATGTTAAGAAAATAAAAGAGTAAAGATTCCATGAAATCAGTGTTTTAACAGGTCTGGTTGCTAGAGATGCAATTTCATGAGAACCTGACATGGGATCATTGCTGAACATTAACATTTTTCTAGAAAATGTGCAACTCTAGTGCCTTCTTAGCGCACTGGGCAGTGTGTCAATCTCACAGAAAATGTGCAACTCTTAAAATTTTTTTCACATTATCTAATTTTAATTCTATGTAGTATTAATTGTTCTTTATACAAAGACTATTTTATTTTACATTTATATTTGTAGTAAAAGATGGGCTTTCCATAATAACAAGCATATATACAGCATAAATGTTAAACTTTTGTGGGTTAATTACAATGTATTTGTATTTCTTAGAGATTGTGCAATGAATTTGTCAAAAAGCACTTCAAAAAACTAAATTAGGCATTAACTCGAATTTAGTTCTAGACTCTGAATCTGCAGTTCATCACACTCTCTGAGCCCTCACTCTACCGCCATAGGGCTTATTGTGAAGCTCAAATGAGACACAAAAATTGAGAAATTTTATTTACTTATCTATCCATCTATTTATTTACTTTCATTTTAAGATTTTATTTTTAAGTAATGTCTACACCTGATGTGGGGCTTGAACTTAAAACCCTGAGACCAAGAGTCACACACTCTACCATCTGAGCCAGCCAGGCACCCTGAGAAATATTAACTGCTAACTTGTTGCTCACCTTCTTTAACTCCTCATTTTTTCTTTCTTTCCTATTTCTTTCCTCACTACTTTGCAGGAGAAGATTATGCTGCTCAAGTAAGAATGCTTTATTAAATTTTGTTAAAAAATTAAAGTTATTTGAACAATTCCTTAAAATTTTCAGAAAATGTTCACATTACCTTTATTAAATATGCTTCCAAAGAGCATAATCAGAAGTTTCCAGGTAATTTTGGTAGAGATTATTAATTTTAGTTAAGATGATTATTTTAGAATGTACAAAACAGTTGAGGAGTACATACTTATAGAACTATTTTATTTCCACTTAAAATATAGAACATAAGTTATGATGAAATTTTAAAACAGGAATGAAAAAATGAATGGAAGATAATTTTTTTAACGCATAATGCTTACATATAAATACTCTAAATTTGGACATTATGTTAAAATTTTTAAATGTATTTTTGAATAGGTATTAAATGCATATGGCATAAAATCTAAAGGGTACAAATGTTAAGTATAATGAAAACTAAGTCTTCTTAGTTTCCTAATTCCTTAAAAGATGTCATACTTCTCTGCACCTTGCTTCTTTTACCTGACCATATGTCTTGGCCAAATTAATTTTAATTAGGAAATAAGCATTTCATTTGTTCTTCAAAAGAAGTTCAATTAAGGAATATTTACAAGATAGGATGGGTCACAGAAAAACAAATATATCCTAAAAATTAATTTGAAAGAAAGAGTTTTATAACTACCATATCAAGTAAATATGCGGCAAAAGGTTTATTTCTTTTTTAACTAACTGGAGAAGAAAGCTACTTTGCATTAAGGAAGTCTTTGTCACAAAATAACTTTTAAACAAAAGATGCTTTGCCTCTCAAGTATAAAAATTAAGTCACACCATGGGGCGCCTGGGTGGCTCAGTCAGTTGGGCATCTGGGTTGGGCATCTGACTTCGGCTCAGGTCATGTTCTCGTGGTTTGTGGGTTCAAGCCCTGCATCGGGCTCTGTGCTGACAGCCGGCTCAAGAGTCTGGAGCCTGCTTCAGACTCTGTGTCTCCCTCTCTCTGACCCTCCCCTGCTCCCGCTGTCTCTCTCTCTCTATCAGAAATAAATAAAACATTTAAAAAAATTTGTCACACTAGTCAAAAGAAGTGAAACCCAATACCTTTCCCACTTATTCTAATTAATTTTAAATTACTTACAATTAACATATTTTTCTATATTAATGGATTTTTTAAGGGTTTAAGCATACTTAAAAACAGTTCTCCTATATAGGATAAGCAAACTCTGTTCAATCATTTTGAATACCAACTATATATAAATTATGTTCAATCATATTTATACTAGAAATGTTTACACCAAAAAAGTAAAGCTTTTGCTTTAAAAAAAAAAAAAAAAGTAACTGTCAGCCAAGCCTCTATTCAAATTACCAGAAAATCTGAATTTATAGAGACAAAATAAGAGACTCAATATTCAATATACCATGGTATACTGCAAAGGAAAAGAAACTTAACAGGGGTCTTTTTGCCATTTACAGTTTTTCTCATACGAACTAAACAAAAAGACAAGTCTTAGAAAAGTTGAACTCATTAATGACTTACAGGTATACAGATTTTAAATCCTGTCAATTTCCCCTGCCTGTGTTCTACATTGTGCTTTCTTTGCTTTTTGCCTAAACTATTGTAGTAACTTCCTCATTGGTCTCTCTCTTCCTCTTCCAATGGGGTTCCATAAAAAGAAAAAATAAATGGTCTTTGTAGTAAAAATAAATAAATAAAATTAAAAATTAAAAATTAAAAAAATAAAAGAAATAAAAATAAAGTTAGGTTTATCAAGCCATTAAAAAAAAAAAAGCTACAGATAGTGACTGTACTTACCATGGTGAGCACTGAATAATGTATAGAATTGTCAAATCACTAAGTTGCACCCCTGAAACTAATATAACATTGTAGGTCAATTATACTTCAATAATATTTTTTTAATGAAATAAAGAAAATAAAACAAGAACAGCTTGGAAAGCCTTAGGTTAAATGTTTAAAAAAAAATTTTAACCTGTAGTTGTCTTTACTGCCTTTAATATTTCATGTATAGTATGTCCAACATACTATACTATGTAACCATTTCTTAATAATATACTGGCAATAAACTACTGCATCAGTCAAGGTCCTACTTTCCTTTTCCAACTTTATCTCCCATTGTGCTTCCAGACCCTGGAACACTACAACTCCTACACCTCTGTCCATGGTGCCTTGCTCTCTGCAGTGTCCTTCCTCTCATCTACTTATTGAAATCACACCTAGCCATAAAGAAATAAGATCAAAAGGTACCTACTCTAGGAAGTGTCATTTCAAATTCTCCCCAATATATTTTCAATGTCCCCCAAGTATTCGATAACCTTATTAAAGCATTTATTTATGTACCTTAGGTTATCCTATAACTTTCTCCATCATTAAATTATAAGACATGGAAAATAAGAACTGCCTAGTACACAGCTGGTATTGAAAATACTTACAAATTGAAATAATGGTTTTAATTTTCCCGAAGAGTGCCTGAAAACAGATCTCACTGTATTATACAAATACATATAAACCTGCAGAACTGGTGGAACAGATGTTATCACCTCCCACCACCTCCTTTTGACAGATTATAAACATCATAATTATTACATTAAACAGTAAATATTTCCTCAACATTAACTATGTGCCAGCTACCCAGCTAAGTTCTTTACACAATATTTTTTCACTTAATCCTAAAAACAATCATATAAGCTATTATTACTCCCAACTTACCCCCAAATCAGATGAAGAAACTAAAGGTGCAGGGGGCAAAGTTACATGCCCAATATCTGACTGCCAGTAAGTCAAGGTTAGCAAAGTGGCAGAGCTTAGAATCAAGGCCAGATCTGTCTGACTGCCAAACTTTTCCCGTTAACTGCTACACTTTTCTGCCTTTCAGTATTTGCCCAAGTAATTCCCACTAATAAACCATGATGCGAGCTTAGTAATAAAAAGTATTATCTAGCCTCAAAGATCTCAAAATTCACTAAAATAAAATCTGACATCTATACTATTGAACCATAACTGCAACATGAAAATGAAAGAATTACTTACTTGCACAATTTGCCTTCTGCCACGTGGAATTAAAAAACTCTGACAGAATCACAACTATTTGCATTCTATCTGCCATTAAGAGGCTTCTGGCACAACTATGACTCTCTGACGTATTCTGTAACAACAACAAAAAGAAAAATACAATCTGAGTACTTTCAGACTTCCTAAACAACAATATAAGGCAAAAGATCTCATAAAAATAATTAAAATATTTATTAGAAGCATTTTAACTGTTTGTTTGCTGTAAGCAAATAATGATATCATTACTAACCATAAAGCAAAAGCAGCTAATATTTATTGGTACTAGGTTCACTAGCAAGGTAATAAAATCTTTGCTTCTTAAATAAACACTTGCTTCTATTAAGCAGTCTCAACCATTTAGACCAAACTGTGTGTGTCATATTTCTTACTTTTTATACATAGGAAAAAATTCTGGAAAGCTTTCATCAAAATGTAGCACTGGTTATCTCTGAATAACAGAAATATGGTGATTTTTATTTTCTTTTTTGCCTCATTTACACTGTTTAAATTTGTCTACAATGAACATATATTATTTACATAATTTCCTTAATCCGGTGGGTAAATGATCACAAAACATTTGAGTTTCATTTTCTGGACAATTTTTGGTGCAAAAATCTTATAATTCACAAGACAATGTGACACATCCAGTTTGTACCCACATAGTTTATACCCAGATAAAATAATGCTTTCCACAGATCATTTTAATAATGAAGCTCACACTGCAAATAAATGAATCCAAGTCCCTAAATTATTTTTAATAATAATTATTTAATAATAATCATATTAATAGATCCTTATCTATTCCTTTTTCCCTTCTGTCCCAAGCAAGGAATTAAGTCATGCTGACCCTTCATTCTTTCAAAGCTATTTAACTCCTACTACTTAGTAGGCACTGTAAGAATCCTGAGGACACAGAAAGTGTAAGGGAATGCCATAAACACTGGGACTTCAAGAACCTCCCCAGATTAACTGCCAAGTCTTGTCAAGTCTACATTCTACACAGCTCTGAAATGTGTCCATTTCTCCCCATCACAATGGTCTAGCTACCATTTACCACAACACCAGAAGAGTCTCTTAATTTACCTCTCCATACCTACTCTGCCCCTAACCTCCTCAGTCTCCGTCTCCTCCACTTTCTCTCATGTAACTACTACTGGCCTGTACATAATAGGTACTCAATAATTTCCCTGAATGAATGCATTAGAAGCATTATTTTCTGATCGCTAATGAAAGATACTGATTATTATGTTATTCCATGTTCTGATTTCCCCCCTATATTCTTAAGAATTTGTGTATTAATATATACACAAAAAAGTATGTTGAACACTTCCAGATACATACCCCAATCACTAGCACCTTAGATAGATATATGCATATGCATATATCTATATCTATCTATATTTATATCTACCTGTGTATACTTTAAACAAACCAAGTAGAATGAAATAGAGCTAGGCAATTCAGAGTTTGTGAGGCCAAAACATCCTGGCAACTTCTCTGAGGATGCTGAACAGCTCAATGAAACCACTATCCATTTAAATTAAAAGAAGAAAGTATGACTCTAAAGAGGGAATCAGTCAGTTCTGTGTTCTTTACCTTCAGATAATAAAACTATACATGGTCCTTGTCTCAGTAATTCCAAGAGGAAGTGACAAGAAAACAGAATTCATATCAGACAATTCTACTATAGTTAAATGAATTAACTTGCTGTACCAGAAAAACAGTTTGCTAATTTCTACTTTAGATTATTTTTCTCCTTATTATACTCCCCCCGCCCCAATCAATCCATGGACATGGATTCAGCCTAAAGAGATGGTAAAGGGTATCTTATTCAAAATTCAGCTCATAGGTTTTCTCTGATTAAGGCCCCCTTGTTCTGTCCCCTCCTTTAATTCAGTATCTCCTTCACCCTTCTGCTGTAAATTGCTATTGTACCAATTATAACATTCACATTGATGATTTTTCCTTTTTTTTTTTTTTTGACAAAAGAAGTCTATTTCCCCAACTACACTGAGAGTTTGGAGCTTGGGCCTTATCCTTCTTTTCCTCCTGTATTGTTTTACCAGCCCAATATTTAAAAATAACATGTGCCTGCTGATTAAACAGATTTAAATGAAAGACTGAGTTTATGTGAGTCAAGCAAAATACATTACTCTTGAGAAATAAACACCCCTACACACATACACACACACACACACACACACAGAATAGACAACTGATTCCTTCCAGTTCATTCGTAAGAAACTCAGAACACTTTTTTTTCCAGAAGTTCATTATCACACATGATGATTCAATTCCAGAACCAATCCAAGGAAGCCTATAAAATCCATGAAGTAACTCAGAACTGTAAAAATCATGCTTCTGAGCTAGCAAAGCACATCCAGCTCTACTACTGAGGAAGGGGAAAGAGGTCAAGATCTAGGATGAGTTGGAGAGGAATTCCAGATTGCGTGAAGGGTTTTTCTGCCTTTGAAAAATCTCTTTACTCTCTTCCTTTCACACAAGGGTTAGGTAAGTCTGGTGCCCAGATCACTGGTAGAATCTGAGAGGCACAAATGAGAGGAAGGAAGTTTCTGCCATCCCCCACACTGGGAAGCCTCCCTTGGGCAGTGAGGAATTCATGTGGAAATTCATACACAGAATGGGTGATTGGTACCACTAGAGTTTAGTGTAACTTTCTAACCTCTTAATTCCACAGTATCTACAAAATGAGGAAAGCATTTGCTCCCTCAAAATATTCAAGCTTTACATCATGACTTAGTCATCTTGACCCAAAACAACCCACCTAATCGCTCAAAACAGATTATGATGTTCTATCATACCTTGCTATTGTGAAGTCTTGGGTGCTGTATTTTAAAATCATAGGAAGAGGGGCA
This sequence comes from Hyaena hyaena, assembly GCF_003009895.1. NCBI lineage: Eukaryota > Metazoa > Chordata > Mammalia > Carnivora > Hyaenidae > Hyaena > Hyaena hyaena. Next base: position 1,944,230 of record NW_024080756.1, read on the forward strand.
CCTGGGTTGCTCAGTTGGTTAAGTATCGTACTTCAGTTCAGGTCATGATGTCACGATTCGTGAGTTCAAGTGCCACAGCAGGCTCTGTGCTAACAGCTCAGAACCTGGAGCCTACTTCAGATTCTGGGTCTCTCCCTCCCTCTGCCCTTCCCATGCTCATGCTCTGTTTCTCTCTGCTTCTCAATAATAAATTTTAAAAAACATTAAAAAAATAAAATAAAATAAAATCACAGGAAGATAGACAGGTATCTGCCTTGTTATACCTAATAGAAGTATGCCTGAAAAATATTGCAGTAAGCCTAAATTTACTTAAACAGTGTTAAAATCAAACACAAATGGAGACCAGACTTGAAATTCCCTGATCAGACAAAACCAGTTTAGTCATACAAACAAAAACTTAATTTAGCTTACTTTGCAAGACCAGCAAGGCTACCTTGACCTGGGCTACTTCTTGCTTATCACTTTGAAAACCAGACGCCAGACTTAAACTGTTCCCCAAAATTGATATGAAGTAATCACTAACCAATTCTCTTTTAGAAAATTCCTATGAAAAATAAAAAGAAAATTCCTATATTGTAACCAACACTGTGAAGAATTAACAGTCACTGTTCTCTACTATGTAAACTGCTTTATAACAATGTATCTCTTAGCCTCATTTCATGTTTTAATTTGAGTGCTCCAGTTTACAAACTGTCTTTTTTTTGGTGTGTGCAGGACAAACTTTTACTAATTGCTACTTTGGTGATTTATTGGTTTCCATTGTTTTTTCCCAAACTTGACAACTACCTTGAAAACTAGCTCTTTACAGGAAGACTGACCTCATAATTTATTTAATGCAAATAAATTTCCTATATATGTAAAAAAAAAAAAGATTTATGTTAAGTAATATCAGGCTGACTTAAAGCAGGATGCAACTCTATATAAGTTATTTGTCAGATCAACTATGATTTATGAAATAATTCCAATCACATTTTCGTAAGACTACTTGTCCCTTCAATACAAGAGGAACTTTCTCCCTCCCCTCCACAATCCTAATGTAATTCCTCATGTTTTTCCATTACAAGGCATATCGGGCCTACACCTCATGACTCCTACCAGCGCATTCTTATCCTTTCCTATTCTAAACCCTATAGATTTCTTATTCGTAGGAACATGTATTCTTTCTCTTTCTTTCTTCCTACTTTCCTTCCTTCCTCTTTTCTATTAAACCCTTCTCAGGACCTATCACATGACCAGAAAAGCACTAAGGGTACCAAGAATGGAGGGCAAGTCTATCATTTCCTAAAATTTTAACTCCCATTTACTGAGAGCTATTATTATGTGCTACTTTTCTAAGCGTTCCTTTCATCTTACAGATAAGAAAAATAGACATAGGGAATGTAAGTTATTTGACCAGACTAAATGGCTAAAAGACAAACTTTCATTTGTTAGCTCTTGTAATCCTTGTGACAGTTACAACAGGCGGGTGGGTTGGTTTGTTTTTTTTTTTCCATTTTACAGAGGGGGAAACTAAGACTATAAAATAATTAATTCAAGACGAAGCTGCTATAAAGTGGTGCATCTGATATTTTCTGCTACAAAGCTCAAGCTTCCTAACCACCGCCACACGCTATATAGTTTCTCCGCTCTACTTGGGGTTTCAGGAAAGGGCTCTTCCTGGGAACACCAAGTAGTGATGAGAAGAAGCTGTTTTGGAGTGGGGTGAAGAGGGTAAAGGAGGGAAGGGAAAGGAAAGGTAGGGTTAAGGGTGTAGAAGCCTCAAGAAAAATAACCATCCTATCTGTAAATATGTACGTAGCTGCCCAACAGCAGCCACGGAGGCAAAAATCCAAACTCCAAGCCCTATAATGCCACCCACTCTTCTGATGCCCCAAACTCCACAATCCCAGTCCAACTCCCCTTTCTTACAAGCAGGGAAACTGAGGCCCCCAGGGTAACCATCATTACATCCTCCTTTCCGAACCCTCCACGCCGGAGGTCCAGAGTAGTGCTCCTCTACCCACCCCTACGGCTCGACTGATGTTGTCCATCTTGCTGGCGACCTGTTGGAAGAGAGGGTAGCAGGTCTGACAGAGGCGCACCGGCCGGGCGCTGCGCACTAAGCACCCGGTCAGCTCTGCGCTGCTGTTGGCGAAGTCCAGTAACAGCTCCCGACACTCGGGATCCAGATCCGGCAGGTCCGGGGGTAGCGACAGCGGCCCCAGCCTTCCGCCCTGCAGCAGGGTCAGAGACAAGTCCTCCACCTCCAGCAACTGCTGCTCCGAGAGGAGGTCGTGGAGGACCCTGTGGGGGCTGCTGACCACGGCGAGCGCGCCCAGAGCCAGCCCCGACCAGAGAAGCGGCACCAGCAGCAGCCGCGGCAGAAGCGACGACCTCCGCCACGCGACTGGCGCGTCTAGCTCCATCGCCGGCCCCACAAACCCCAAGGTACTCAACGCCGCTTCTCCACCCGGAGCCGGCGCAGCTGACGGCCGCCGCTTCCGGCTTCCTCGGGCGCAGGCCGCGAGCCGGGTCACGAGGCGCGCGCGTCATGGCCCCGTCCCGGCGCGCGGCGCCCCGCCCCATTGGCTGCGGAGAGCCGTGCGCGCGCGTCCGGAAGCGCGCGCACACAGGCGGGTTCGCGCGCCCGGCCGGCTACAGGCACCTGACTGAGGGGATGTGCGACCGAGGGCGGCGTCCAGCTGTGGACCACAGAGCGGAGGCTCTCCCTCCCTGTGAATACAGGCATCCAGCGCTTTGAACAGCTGAATCTCGGGGGTCTTGGCCCTCGGTCTCCCATCGCTTTGGGAGTTCCCTGCGTTCTAGAAGTCTGAGTAGTCACTTCATTCACACAGCAGAAAGACGGACGACCTCCGCCGTGGGAATTACGAGTGAGTTCCCTGGGAAAACCTCCTGGCAGGTGCCTTTGCAGGTTTTTGCTTGGTGGTTTCTTAGCATAAGTTCCTCCCTCATGCTACTTGGAAGGAGTAATAACATCTGTTGATTATTTTGGATAGGGGAGCCTAGTGGCTTCCGAGCTTTTTTTTCCTTTTAACTTGAAAGTGTCAACGTCAGCGTTGTCCAATAGCCTTTCTGGGATACTGGAAACATTCTAAATCTGCATTTTCTAATACGGTAGCCACAGCCACTTGTGGCTGCTGAGCGATTGTGAGGTAGCTACGGCGACCGAGGAAATTAATATTTCATTGAACTTCATTTAAATGTAAATTGTCCCACCAGGCTCGTGGTGCTGTGTTGGAGAGCGTAGGACCAAGTTCCCTCCCAATGTAGCCTGGTCCTGGAGTGGCTCATGTCCGGGTTTGCTTGGGACTTGGGGTGGGGGTTCTCGGGGTGCAGCACAAACCTGCAGCCAGGGCAAATACCTGAGAGGTCCTGGTAAGCTCCCAATTTCTGACGTGCCCAAGGCCATGGGAAGAGACACATCCAAAGAGCGCCGACAGCAGTGTAAGCTAATGACCTGGAAAACGGTTTTCTGTCAAGTATCTGACGAACAAGTTTGGTAGACAAAATATTTCCTGATGTTTTGTATCGTCTTGTTTACATTTCTGCTTTGTAAATTGCTGGGCTACTGTACTAACTCCCATTCAGCTTATGGTGCTAATTTATGTGTCTGAGGGTTCTTAAAGTTACTTTTTACCCGGTCCGTTCGGCTATTGTTTTGTATTCCTAAATTTGCTTGCGATGGCTGAATTTTGTTTCATTTCCTTTAGCGAGAAACTGAATTAGTAGGGAATTTGATTTATATAACAATAAATGTATTTCCAGAGAAATAAGAAAAACGCAGTTGTCTTAATTTTCCCAAATGCTATCCTGTAACGTTTAGGTCTTCCTATCTATTTTTATTTCTATGTATCTAAGAGTTCTTTCAGGCATCATCATGAGTAAACTGTTTAAACCCTGAAAAGTAATGTAGCACAATCAACAGCATTCCATTCCAAAGGCAAATCTCTCTGGCCCAACAAGTCCCCTTCTAGGAATTTATTTTAAACATATACTGCCCTTGTATAGACACAATTATTAACTGCAGTATTGTTTGTAATAGTGGGGGAAAAAAAAGGAAGGGGTAAAAAGAATGTGAAAGAAATCATGGGCCCTTTTCCCCTTCCCTTCCTGGAACAAAGAATGTCAGAGCACAGGTAAGAAGAGGGGGACAGGGATGCCTGGCTCCCTCGGTAGGTAGGGTGTGGGACTCTTGATCTCAGGGTTGTGAGCTTGAGTCTCATGTTGGGGGTAGAGATTATTATTATTTTTTTTAACCTTAAAAAAGAAGAAGGAGCGGCGGGGGGGTGGGGGGAGGTTTGTGCATGAGTTTGAGCCCCACATCGGGCTCTGTGCTAACAGCTCAGAGCCTGGAGCCTGCTTCATATTCTGTGTGTCTCTCTCTGCTCGCACTCTGTATGTCTCTCAAAAATGAAAAACAAATATGAAAAGGGAGACAAGTAGAATGAACTCTATAGTGTTGGATTAGAATCATCAATACCAGTGACTGGAAATACATATAGATATAGAAATAAATATGCATTGTAAATGTATATGGGTGTGTATGTGTATGTATATATACATGCATGCACTGTGAGTGTATGTTTTCCCTGGCCTTGTCCACTGAGAAGGCCTGGTAGTACAGGCGCCCCATTAATAATAATAAATACATATAGGGCCCAGGTGGTGGCTTCTAAGTATTATTCTCCCCTAAAGGAAACCAAGAATCCTGGGAGAAATAACTGAATCCACCACTGGGTCAGGAAAAACACAAGTTTAGCCTGGATCATCTTGTGACAGAAAGCAAGAAAGTGCTCAAAGAATTGATGGGGACGTGAAACCAACATACAGCTTAAATAGGCTTCCACTGGCCAAACCTGAGATATTTTGAGCATCAAAATAATGATGGTCAACATGTTATAATCCATTGAATAAAACAGGAAACCACAAACCTATATTGATTTGTTTTAAGTTTTATTTATTTTTGAGTGAGAGAGAGAGAAGCAGGAAGGGGCAGAGGGGGGGAGGGGCAGAGAGAGAAGGGGAGAGAGAGAATCACAAGCTCTGCACCTACAGTGCAGGGGCTTGAACCCATGAAGTGTAAGATCATGATCTAAGCCAAAACCAAGAGTTGAACACTCAACCGAGCCATCCAGGTGCCCCGCCTATATTAACATATTTAAATAAATAAATAAATAAATAAATAGAATATTTAATGAGGAACAAGATATTAAGATATGTTCAAAGTTCCTCCCTCCCAAAATACTTATTAATTATAAATTGGAAAAAATGAGTAAATTTATAGTAGAGAAATCTGTCAGACCCCTTATTAATCAAACGGTCAATATGAATATCATCCAATTGGATAAATAGAAATTGTATGGCACCAGATGGAATGTAGTTAGAAGATCACAGCATCACTTCTGTTACATTCCTGCCAAAGATACATAACATGATGCTAATATGAGAAAGCATCAGACAAATTAAGCTTCACTCTATAAAACAGCTAGCCTGTAATCTTCAGAAGTTTATGGCTATAAAAGTCAGGGAAAGATTGGGGTGCCTGGGTGGCTCAGTCAGTTGAGCATCTGACTTCAGCTCAGGTCATGATCACATGGTTCGTGGGTCGGGCTCTGTGCTGACAGTTAGCTCAGAGCCTGGAGCCTGTTTCAGATTCTGTGTCTCCCTCTCTCTCTGACCCTCCCCTGCTCACACTTTCTCTATCTCTCCTTCTCTCTCTCAGAAATAAATAAAACATGAAAAAAAATTTTTAACGAGTCAGGGAAAGATTAAGGAACTGCACCTGACATAAAGGACATTATTGGAAAACTAACAAAATTTGAGTAGAATCCGAGAATTAGTTGGTAAGTAATGTATAATGTTAATTTCCTGATTTTGATAATTATATTGTGGCCATGTAAGAAAATGTTTTTATTCATAGAAAGTATATAGAAAAGCATTCAAGGATAATAGTTTATTAGGTCAGCAACTTACTTAAGTATTCTTCTGGGTGGGACAGAGTTGTAGGGAGGTTATTCTATAAACAAACTTTCAGACTTTTAGCTCCAATTTACCTACATTTTCAAAGGTGCCTCAGGTCCTGTATTTCCCATGTTACTTGAGAATTCTATAATGTAATTCACTTGCTCTTTTTTCACTGTAGGTTTAGGATTCAACTCTTTTGGTGCTGCTAAATCACTTGTCACTAGTCCAGTTGCTTTCCAGCTCCCGACAGTCTTATTTTTTGTTCTCCCCTCCTGCTCTCCATGTCTTTGTGTGTCTTTTTAAAAATCCTTTTACTGTCATTTTTGTGGGATTTCAGGAAGGAGCAGATCTAATCATGTATTCAACTTGTTATCTTAAATAGCAGTTTTCTCTGTTTTACTTCACTCTTTAGTAAAGTAATTAGAATGTGTGTCTTATGCCCCTCACCCTCATCCATTAGATGATAACCTCATGGAGAATGTGAGCAGTGTCCTGTTTACATTTGTATACTCAAGTACTGGGCTTAGTAAGTACTCAGTACACTTGTTACACTGAATTTATATAATTCAAATGTACATCTACTTTAAATGGTTTTTCCATTGATACATCAGTAGAAACTTATACTTCTACTTCCCAAATTCTCTAATATGTAAAAAAAAAAAAAAAAAAGAAAAAACCCACAATAAGTTTAAACTCCTAATGCCCAGTCATGCCTGACTGGAATGACCTGAACACATGGAACATGTAAATCATATTGTTCATTCATTACACTTTGCAAAGACTCTTATGTCACTCTTGGTCACTCTGGTGACCAATCTCATTTCCAAATCTCTCACCCCCAAATAGAGTACTTTGTAGTCTCTGCATTGGGGATATTTTTAAAACAATGAAGTTTAATCACATTTACCTGACAGATTATCTGGTTATAAATGCATATTTCTCTTAGATGAATTTTATTAGAACTTTAAGTTTGTATCAATATATTTTTCAATAAATAGTTCCTCGATGAAGAATAGAAGGGTGCCTGGGTGGCTTAGTCGGTTAAGTGTCCAACTCTTGTTTTTGGCTCAGGTAATGATTTCATGGTTCGTGAGATGAAGCCCCATGTTGGGCTCTGCACTGACAATGCACAGCCTACTTGGGATTCTCTCCCTCTCTCTCTCTGCCCCTCCCCCACTTGCCTTCTCTCCCTCTTTCTCAAAATAAATAAAAACTTAAAAACCTGAATAGAAATATACATGAATATGTGTACTCCAGTATTTGTATATTATCAGTGGCCAAATTGTGATCATTGAATCCATTTTCCAATAACAGGAAAACTTGTGGTTAGTTAGATACCTAATATATGGTGCTGTTTTTCTCCCATAGCCAGTTCTATCTTTCTCCCTCTCTTTATATATATCCTCTTGGTTCTGTTTCTCTGGAGAACCCTGACTAACACACATACTTTAATTATAAATAGAAAAGTGACTGCACTACTTAAAAATCTCATTCATTGTTCAATGCTTATTAATAATCATATATGGATTTTTTGTATCTTGTTTCAAAGTATGTTTTATTATTATTGTTTGTTATCCATTTAATTTGTTGGGATATATAGATTGCTAAAGAAATGAACAGGATGAGGGCACCTGGATGGCTCAGTCTGTTAAGCATCTGACTTAGGCTCATGGTTCATGGGTTCAAGCCCCGCCCTGGGATCTGTGCTGACAGCTCAGAGCCTGGAGTCTGCTTCAATTTCTGTGTGTGTGTCACTCTCTGCCCCTCCCCAGCTTGTACTCTGTTTCTCTCTCTCAAAAATAAATGAACATTAAAATAAAAAAATTTTAAAGAAAAGAACAAAATTTTATTTCTATGTGGTATGCCTTTTTTAAATCAAATTTTAAGTATTCTTTGTAAGAAAGTCATACTCACTGTATACATGACAACAGAAGCAGAAAGAAGCAAATGTTACAAACAAGGTAAGTATATGAATGTCCATGTCTCAGGAAGTCATGTTCTCCAGTTCACCTATGGCAACATTTGGAGCAAGTACTACTTGTTATCATCCTTCTACTATGCTTCTTGAAGAAGGCAGCATCAAATTCTTTGCTTTGTTTCTTTTGTAACCTATTTTATTTTTCTTCCAATTCTAATTCTGCCCAATTGTTTCATTTAAGTAAAGTCATTTAATCTCTCCTGTTCTGATTGATACTTTTTATCCAGGTTTTCTGCCATGTCTACCCCATCTTTTTATGAAGAAAGAAAAGCTATTCTTTCTGAATTTGAATAATGAAACTATGGACAGGGCCATTTTTTTTCTCCCCAAAATCAGAGAAAGAAATTACCCACAAAACTATTCTGCTGTTCTGAGTATCATGGGGGTGATGGTTGCCTATCCATTTCCCTTTATTAGTCTCTTAACATTTTAAAGACCATGACAGCTATTTAAACTAATTACTTGAGGGGCACCTGGGTGGCTCAGCTGGTTAAGCATCTGACTCTCGATTTTTTTCTCAGGGCACAATCTCACAGTTTGTGAGTTCAAGCCCCACATTGTGCTCCATGCTAATGACAGTGCAGAGCCTGCTTAGGATTCCCTCTCTCTCTCTGCCCCTTCCCTACTGGTTCTCTCTCTCTTTCTCAAAATAAATAAATAAACTTTTAAAAATAAAATAAATAATTACTTGAGAGGCACCTGACTGGCTCAGTTGGTAGAACATGCAACTTTCAATCTTGGGGTTCTAAGTTTGAGCTCCATGTTGGGAGTAGAGATTATTTTAAAAAAGAAAAAAGATTGGGGCACCTGAGTGGCTCAGTTGGTTAAGTGTCTGACTTTTGATCTTGGCTCAGATCATGATTTCACAGTTCATGAGTTCCAGCCCAACATTGGGCTCTGCACAGATGGTGAGGAGTCTGCTTGGAATTCTGTCTCTCCTTCTCTCTACCCCTTCCCTGCTTGTGCATGCTCTCTCTCAAAATAAATAAACGTTTTAAAAAAAAGATTGTGTGATGATAAAATGAGTTTTAAAAAAGTAATTGATTTTATAGCAAAGAAATATATATGCACATAAATATAATATGTATATTATATCTAGTACATATAAATATAAATGCATATAAATCTTGGACTTGTCAGATTTTGTTTTGATTCTTATGGGGCACCTCGATTGTATTCCTAGATCTTCAGAGACTGGATTTTTTGTGCATTTGAAAATAACTACTAGCTGAATTGATAGAGGCAATAATGTGACTTTGGACTAACCAGTAGGCTTCTATCAAGACAGTCTATCTCTTGAATCACTTTTGGTTTCAAGAAACAAAAACCAACTCAAGTTAACTTAAGCAAAAAGTGGAAAATATAAGGATGAAACCAAGGGCACGTCTCAGGGATGAGACATTCTCTCTTTGTTCCACTCTATGTATCTCTTAACTACCTAGTCTTTGTGGTAGAAAATATCTACACAAACCATTTTTTATAGCTCCTGCATTGAAGATTTCAACCTAAACACAGACCAGATCTCTTACAATTCAATTTTTCAAGGCTGAATCTCTGTCCAGTCCAAACTGTATCTAACATGAACGTTAGGGGACATAATTTATAACCATGGCTGCTTGGAGGCTATACTGTGACCATGTAGATAAGAGGGAAGGGAGAAGTTTGCAGAGAAGGGAGAGTGGATGTCAAACTTAATAGAGGTCCATTGCAAGACCCTTTACTTTCCTCCTAATGGAAAGTTGATATTAAACAGTAGCTTAGGGCCACCTGGGTGGCTCTATGGGTTGAGCATCCAGCTCCTGATTTCAGCTCAGGTCACAATCTTCTGGTTCGTGAGATCAAATCCTGCAGTGCGCTCTGCATTGACAGTGTGGAGCCTGGTTGGGATTCTCTCTCTACCTCTCTGCCCCTCCCCGACTTGTGCACACGTGCTCTCTCTCTCTCTCTCAAAAATAAATAAACTTAAAAAAACATTAGCTTCCTGGAGTCCATGTTGAGGAAAAGGAAATGGATGGTATAAAAAGTGGACTGGGTGAAAGGAAAACTTGAGGCAACTGGGTTTTTGGTGACTCCCTTCAGTTCAAACCATAAGTATGGTTTCTTGATATAGAGCTCATTATTTGGATCATTCTTACACAAAGAGATTTAATTACTGTGGCAAATTTATTACTGGATTTTGAGCCATCTTAAAATTCAAATATATGTTAATTATCCAGATCTGATTTGTAGAGATTCAACTCAATTATAATAGTGCCTGAAATGACCAGAATGGACAATGGCTCAGTTGTTTTCATCGTATACACCAGTGGGTTCCAGCCTGAGATTCCTAAACATCTAAGAGTACGTAAAGAAAGAATTAAGCAAAACTAAAAGGCAACCAATGAAATGGAAGAAGATATTTGTAAATGACATATCAGATAAAGAGTTAGTATCTAATATCTATAAAAAACTTATCAAACTCAACACCTAAAAAAACAAATAATCCAGTGAAGAAATGGGCAAATGACATGAATAGACACTTTTCCAAAGAAGACATCCAGATGGCCAACAGACCCATGAAAAAATGCTCAACATCATTCATCATCAGGGAAATACAAATTAAATCCATAATGAGATACCACCTGACTCTAGTCAGAATGGCTAAAATTAACTACTGAGGCAACAACAGATGTTGGCAAGGATGTGGAGAAAGAGGATCTCCTTTGCACCGCTGGTAGGAATGCAAACTGGTGCAGTCACTCTGGAAAACAGTATGGAATTTCCTCAAAAAATTAAAAATGGAACTACCCTATGACCCAGCAGTTGCACTACTAGGTATATATCCAAGGGATACACGTGTGCTATTTCGAAGGGACACATGCACTCCAATGTTGATAGCAACACTACTGACAATAGCCAAAGTAGGGAAAGAGCCCAAATGTCCATCGATGGGTGAATGGATAAAGAAGAAGTGGTGTATATGTATATACACTGGAGTATTACTCAGCAATCAAAAAGAATGAAATCTTGCCACTTGCAACAACATGGATGGAACTAGAGGGTATTATGCTAAGTGAAATAAGTCAGTCAGAGAAAGGCAAATATCATGACTTCACACATGTGGAATTTAAGATACAAAACAGATGAACATAAGAGAAGGGAAGCAAAAATAATATAAAAATAAGGAGAGACACAAAACATGACATTCTTTTTTTAAATTTTTTTTTAATGTTTATTTATTATTGAGAGCCAGAGCATGAGTATGGGAGGGGCAGAGGGGCAGGGAGACACAGAACCTGAAATAGGCTCCAATCTCTGAGATGTCAGCACAGAGCCCGACGCAGGACTCAGAGTCACAAACCATGAGATCATGACCTGAGCTGAAGTCGGACGCTTAACTGACTTGAACCACCCAGGCGCCCCAAGAGACTCTTAAATACAGAGAATAAACTGAGGGTTACTGGAGGGGCTATGGGTCAGGGGATGGACTAAATGGATAAGGGGCATTAAGGAAGACATTTGTTGGGATGAGCACTGGGTGTTATACATAGCAGATCACTTGAATCTACTCCTAAAATCATTATTGCACTATATGCTAACTAATTTGGATGTACATTTTAAGTAAATAAATGGAAAATAAATAGGCATAAAATGATAAAGGCATTTTCATATTTCACTGTACTGATCAGCTAGTGGTGTCAATAAATTTGTTCCCTGTGCCATGGAACATTAAGAGGATTTCTTTAAAAAAATTTTTTTAAGAGAATTAAAGATCCACAAGCTATTTCTAATATTTCATAAAGCCTAAAAGAAATCATAAATTTACCTGAACAAAGCTACTTTAAAAACATCAAATTTTTCTGTTTCTACTGTAACTATATCAAAGCAGAGAAGTAAACCTGTTATTCCATGCTGATTTTAAGCTTTGTATGTATCTATCTCTCTAACTATCTAGATATACACACATACACACATACACACGTACAAACATAATACACACAATGATTCACTAAATAGATTCTGGGTAAATGAATTACATCTTGGGAGAAATGTGACTTTAATAAATTTATATGTGACCACTATTATTCTTTTAATATTCTAAGGTCTATAGAAAAAGAAATATAAAGTTCAAGATTACCAAAGTCAACTTTTCTGGAAATCTATAAACATGAGATAACTAGGCATCTCTCTAAAATAATAAGATCTAAAATAATGACCTCTGGAAAATCCTTCTACTTTCCTCTTAAAATATATTAAAATATCATCCAGCCCATTATTAAAAGATGTATTGATTATGACAGTATAAGGCCTTAATGACAGAGACCTGTGGGTGATAAGTTGTTTCCAAAAATGTTCTGCCTTTAGATCATGAATTTTTATCATCCTGTGAATGTCAAGACCTTGGATGTTTAGGATTTCCTGAAAGTCCTCATCTCCATAATCATCATAAGCACTTGTTTATTCTTCTGCTTCATTTTATGATTAGGCCTTCTCAACTCAGTTGGGAAGAATAAGATGGATAGGGGGTGGCTGGGTGGCTCAGTCAGTTAAGCATCTGACTTCGACTCAGGTCAGAACCTCACAGTTTGTGAGTTTGAGCCCCATGTCAGGCTCACTGCTGACAGCTCAGAGCCTGGAGCCTGCATCAGATTCTGTGTCTCCCTATCTCTGCCCCTCCCATGCTTATGCTCTGTCTCTCTCTCAAAAATAAGTAGACACTTTAAAATAATTTTTAAAGAATAAGATGGATAGGAAAGGTTTCTAAAATATTTATTCTCTACTTGGAGTCCTAGCTGTCAGACATCTTTCACACCTAAGCAGTGGTACACATTTGGGGCAAAGCCATTCCTCTTCCTATAGCCAAAATATGTCACTAGGTCATTTTGAGCAGCCTTGAACACTTCTCTTACCTCATCAAGGCTCAAATTTCTGCACTAAGTTGTTTTCCATTCTGTCTTTCAGAAAGTAATTACAGTTGACTCTTGAACAACACAACTTTAAACTGTGGAGGTCTAATTATACATGGATTTTTTATAAATACAGTACAATACCAAAAATGTATTTCCTCTTACGTTTGTCTTAATAACATTTTATTTTCTCTAGCTTACTTCATTGTAATAATACAGAATATAATGTAATATACAAAATATGTGCCACTCTGTTGTTAACGTTATCTGTAAGGTTTCTAGTCAAAAGGAGGCTATTAGTAGTTAAGTTTTGGGGGAGTCAAAAGTTATACATACATTCTTCCACTGCACAAGTGTCGCTGCCCCAACTTCCGCATTGTTCAGGGTCAACTGCATCCCAGCTCAAATTTAAAAAGTCCATAATTGCAACTTCATCTTTAAATGTACCCTCTACTTCAGTCTTGGAAATGATATATCTAAGTTTAAAAAAAAGTTAATGAGATTAGAAGCAATAATGAAGACACATATTCTAATAGGACTTATTACTTTTTTAAAGCATTGTTTTAAATATAAAGCTACACAGAAACAGACCCATAAATACAGAGAACAACTGATGATTGAGAGAAGGGAAAGGGTAAGGGGAATGGGCAAAATGGTGTGAGGGAAGTGATAGATACAGGCCTCCAGTGTGGAATGAATAAATCACAGGAAAAGAAGGTACAGCACAGGGAATGTAGTCAGTAGTATTGAAATAGCATTGTATGGTGACGGATGGTAGTAGCTGCACTTGTAGCGAGTATGGCATAACGTATAGACTTATTGAATCATTGTGTTGTACACCTGAAACTAAATGTAACATTGTATATGAAATATACTTCAATAATGAATATATAAATATAATGCTACATATTTATTCAAAATTGATTCATATTTTATGATGGACTAATAACTTCTCAAATGTGCTTCTTTGTAAGGCTATGAAAAGGGAAGAGTAGGTAGGACATGCATTAATGAGTGTAAGGTTTTCTCACCCTTAAATACTTGTACAGGATGTTCTTTGTATCGTAAATGTAGTGAAAATCCCCTTTTCTTCCTTGAAGCATCTGTGAGTCTTTCTTCTTTATATAAAATGAGCTTTTTTGGTGATCACATGACAAGGAAGAGGTTCAATGTAACAAGCAATCATGTTATTTAAAGAGCTCCATCTCTAAGTTTACATGCTGAAGCTTTTTAGAAAGGATGGGTTGCAACATGTGAGCAATTTAAAAGTATAACATTTCATTTACAGGTTCAGAGTAGCTTTCAATTCCCTTCTTAGTATGCTTCTAATTAAATCTTAATTATACCATACATTATGAAATGAAAGAAACACTGATATACTGGATTTTCAATAAGAGAAAGTCAAGATGGCCCTCATAAAATGGCTGGTTAATCCAAAAAAAAAGAATAAAGTGTGAAAATGAGCTTCAAAATTAACACCTAACATTTGAAGCTGCATAATTATTAAGTTATCACAAGTAACATTTTTTGATAGTCCCAAATGATTTAGAGTAGATCACCAGAATGCATGAGAAGTTGTAAGTAGCAAATGTAAAAAAATGATATATCCAATAATTTAAGTTACTACTTTGTCATATGCCAATTTTTAAGTATATCCTCATGAAATAAACATTTTTAAAGGGGTATTTATCTTAAAGTCAAAAGGAGAAAGGACCAAAAATGTAAGTAGCCCAATGCTACTTTCAGAATTTTTGTCTGAATTATAGGATAGTTGTTACACTTATCTCATTCCTCCTCTTTGGCATGTGCTTGGGTATTTATATTTTCAACTTAGAGTGACATAATTTTCAAAAAGAAATCAATTCCCCTTCCATTTTTAAAAAAGTTTTTTCTAACTTTTTAAATTTATTTTTGAGAGACAGAGCACAAGCTGGGGAGAGGCAGAGAGGGAAGGAGACACAGAATCTGAAACAGGCTCCAGGCTCTGTGCTGTTAGCAAAGAGCCTGACGTGGGACTTGAACCTGTTAACCAGGAAATCATGACCTGAGCCAAAGTTGAATGCTTAACCTATTGAGGTTAAGCACTAATGAGTGTAAGGTTTAAAAGAATTTAAAAGAATTTTTTAAATGTTTTTATTTTATTTTTGAGAGAGAGAGAGAGAAAGAACAGGAGAGGGACAGAGAGTAGGGGAAGGAGAACAGAAGATCCAAAGCAGCAGGCTCCACACTGAGAGCAGAGCTCCTGAGGTGGAACTTGAACTCAAACTGTGAGATCCTGACCTCAGTTGAAGCCTCTGACACTTAAGCGACTGAGCCACCCAGATGCTTCTCCCATTACATTTTTAATTCTTCCTGTCTATAGAAGTCATCTTTCCTAAAATCTGGTGATTTTGAATTTAGAATTTAAATGAGCATACTCTTCCATTTTTCTCTGCAACTAGTTCTATAGAGAATTATGAAATAATAACTTAAATGGTATACCAAGAAAGCCTCCAACGACTATGTGGAACTGAAAACAAAAAGTGTATTCCTCATGTCTAGAGGGCTAGAAGATAAAATCTCAGCCCTTTGTTTTTCTCATAGTCTGGGATTAGGAATTTATTCTTTTTATTAAAAAAATAAAGTACAAAAAAGCACAAACGGTAATGTACCAAACACCCATGTTCCCACAACCCAGATTTTATTAGCATTTTGTGACATTTTTTTGAAAGTCATTGCTATAAAAGTATTTTTTAAATTCCCCTTCATCATCTTTCCTCTAATCCCATTCCCTCCTACTCCCTCCCCCCAGGCTATAACTCACATAATGTGGTGTATTACTATCTATTGCTCCATAACAAATTATCCCAAAACTTAGTGGCTTAAAACATTTCTTTTCTTACAGTTTCCGTGGCTCAGGAATCCATGTGCTTTAGCAGGACTCTCTGACTCACCATCTCTCACAATGTTGCAGTTGAGATGTTGCCTGGGGCTGCAGTCATCTCTAGGTTCAACCAGGGTAGAATCCACTTCCTACCTCACTCAGAGGTTGTGCACAGGATTCAACTCCTTGAGGACTGTCAGACTGAGGGCTTTAATTCCCTCATGGCTGCTAACTAAAGGCTGCCCTTAGTTCCTTGGCACAAAGAGCTGCTCACAGCATGTAACTTGTTTTACCAGAGCTAGAAGAGCCAAAGCCAACAAGAGAAAAGACAGAGGTTTTTTGTTTTTGTTTTTTGGTTTTTTTTTTTATATACCCAGTGTTGAAAGTGACACCATGACTTCTCTTCAGTACAAGCAAATCACTAAGCCCCAGTCAAACTCAAGGAGGGGAGATTATACAAGGGCACGAAGACTAGGAGGCAGGATTCACTGGGAACCATCTTACGGGTTGGCTACCAAATTGTGTCTTTCTGGCTAATTATTTTATACTATATATTAATAATATAGTATATATTAATATAGTATATAATAATATTATATATTATTTTATATATAATAAACATCTATAAATGAACATTTATATACATTAACATAAAAATATACAATGTTCCATATGTTTCCAGTTTATAAAAATTATGTATTATTATGCATCTTGCTTTTTTTCTCTCAACATTATTTTTGACATCAATTCAAGTTGATCTGTTTAGATCTAGTTCATTCCTTTTGACCACTATTCAGTAGATTGAATATTGAATCTATGGATTACCAAATTAAACTTAAAATTCTACTCATTCATTTTCCTATTAATGACATTTGTTTCCTTTATTTTTTTTTTTTTTGGTGTTACAAAGTGACAATGAACAACTCTGCACATGTACATATATAGGAATTTCTATAAACTTAGAAGTTATTTAAATATTGTAACATCCTTCCAAATTGTTCTTCTGAGAAAATATACCTGTTTATTCTTATGCCAGTAGTTTAAGAGATTTACCTTTTCCCCAACTTGCATGTCAACCCTTAATTGGTGATACATGATATCTAGTTGTTGTTATACTTGTTTTTTCCTAATTACCTGGAAGGTGGAACATCTTTTCACATGTTGATGAATCATTTGGGCTTCCTAATTCCTTCAGTTTCTGTTCACACTGTGGCCATCTTTCTCTTGTTGTTTATGCCTTTCATTACACTTTGATTATATGTTTTTTTATCATACAAAAAATTATGTAGTCAAATATCAGTTCTTTGGCTTTATGATTCATACTCTCTGTGTCTAGTTTAAGAAACTTTCTGTGACCCAAGATCCCAAAGATATTCCCTGTATTTTCTTCAAATGGTTTTAAAGTTTTGGTCTTTTTACCTTCAAGCTTCAATTCATCTGAAATTTGCTTTTGTGTTTTGTTTGAAGTTGAGACCTTAATTTTATTTTTCTCTATGTAAAGTGAATTGTTATGGCATTGTTTATTAACTCATCCATCTTTTTACTCCAGATTTCAGTAACACCTCTGTTAAAAATCAAGATCTCCTAAAAGTGGAAGTCTCTTTCTGGGCTTTCTACTCCTCACCTTATCTCTTTGAACATTCCCGAGCTAGCAGATCTCTTTAATTGCTAAAGCTTTATTTATTTTTAAAATAGCAAAAGAGCAAGTCCCATCTCCTTGTTTTTTTTCCAGAACTATTTTTTCAGAACTATTTACTCTTCCATTTGCATTTTAATCACTTTCTCAAATTACATAAAAAATCACCTGAAATTTTGTTAAATTTATACATCAAATTGACATGCTTTGAAATCACATCTTCCCAAACGAGAACATGGTATGTACCTCTATTTAAAAAAAAAAAAAAAAAAAAAAAAAAAAAAAAAACTTCTTTATAACCTTCATAATATGTTATAGTTTTCTCTGTAAAAAATGTATACATCTTTTGTTAGATTTATTCCAGGTACCTTTATAGTATGTTTCCTATAGTTAATGGTATCCTTTTTCTATTCGTTTTTTAACTGTTTATATAGTGCTGATTTATAGAAATGCCATTGATTTTTATGTTAGTATCATGTCAAGAAAATTAAACTTCTCCATTAATTTTATAAGTTTGACAATAAATTACCTTAGATTTTCCATGTAGATTATTATAGCATCTGCAAATAACAAGTTTTACTTTTTCTTTTCCTGAATGGACCTTTATCCTTTGTTTTGACCACCCAGCATCCGAACTCCTCTTTCTGTTTGAGGAATTTCATACAAGTCCAGTTGTAGGACAAAGACTGCTCCCTCTTTAGGAGCTTAAAATATTCAAAATCTCTTTCCCAGCCTTCCATGCAGCTGAGGCATGAGCCATTACTGATGCTGTAGTGGTGACAGCAGTAACAGTATGAGCAGTGTTGGAGCAGAGCTGACATCAGTGTTAGCAGGGGTAGCAGTTGCAGTCAAGTTGCAGGAGCAGAAGTGATAATGGTCTATAAATAATGTCTAGGCTTCAGAGGTGGCAGCAAAGGATTCTTTGTCAGACCATTTCTGCAGCCTGATATAGGTACTTCAGGAAACGCAGCCTTAAGCCTGGTTTTTCAGCTCTCCCAATGATTCTGAGCTGTTAGATATTCTGGTTTATATAGCTGTGTATCTGCTTAATTAACCAGAGTCAGAGTCTATTGCTCATAATTAAGAACTATAAGAGATATATTTTGGTCCTTTGAACCTCTTATTCTTTTTTCTTTCTTTTTTTTAATCCTAGTGGGTTTTCAAGGATCTCCAGTACAGTGTTGAAAAACAGGAATGATAGTAGTTAGTATTGTCTTGCTCCTAGCTTGAAAAGAAGTGTTTCTGGGGGCGCCTGGCTGGTTCAGTCAGTAGAGCATGTAACTCTTGATCTCGGGGTTGTGAGTTCAAACCCCACACTGGGCATGGAGATTATTTATTGAAAAAAAAAAAGCAGGGAGGGATGCCTGGGTGGCTCAATTGGTTAAGCATCTGACTTCGGCTCAGGTTATGATCTCAAAATTCATGAGTTCAAGCCTCACATCAGGCTCTACACTGACAGTGCAGAGTCGGCTTGGGATTCCCTCTCCCTCTCTCTCTCTCTGTCTCTTCCCCTGCTCATGCTCTCTCTTTCAAAATACATTTAAAACTTTAAAAAATATTTTTAAAAAATATTTCTGAAGTTTTACCAGCCAGCAGCTGTTTGTGTGTATGTTTTTAGTAGATATCAAATAATCAGGTTAGGGAACTTCTATTAATATTTTGCTGAGAAGTTATT
Organism: Hyaena hyaena; assembly: GCF_003009895.1. NCBI lineage: Eukaryota > Metazoa > Chordata > Mammalia > Carnivora > Hyaenidae > Hyaena > Hyaena hyaena. The sequence continues at coordinate 1,963,232 of NW_024080756.1, forward strand.
TTTTTTAATCATGAATGAGTCACAATTAGGTCTTTAATCCATTTTGAATTTTTGTGTATGAAGTAAGAAAGTGCTCCAGTTTCATTCTTTTGCATGTTGCTATCCAGTTTTCCCAACACCATTTGTTGAAGAGACTGTCTTTTTCCCATTGGATATTATTTTCTGCTTTATCAAAGCTTAATTGGCCGTATAGTTATGGGTTCATTTCTGGTTTTTCTATTCTGTTTCATTGATCTATGTGTCTGTTTTTGTGCCAGTACAATACTGTTTTGAACCCTACAGCTATGTAACTTAACTTGAAGCCCAGAATTTTGATGCATCCAGATTTGCTTTTCTTTTTCAAGGCTGCTTTGACTATTCAGGGTCTTTTCCTGTTCCATAAAAGTTTTGGGATTATTCTAGCTCTGTGAAAAATGCTGTGGGTTTTTTGATATGGATTACATTAAATGTATAGATTGCTTTGGGTAGACAGTTTGACAATATTTGTTCTTCCAGTCCATGAGCATATGATGTCTTTCCATTTCTTTTTTTTTAATTTTTATTTCTTCTTGAGAGAAAGAGAGAGAGAAAGAGAACAAAATGGAGGAGGTGCAGAGGGGGAGGGATAAAGGATTCAAAGTAGGATCTGTGCTGACAGCAGAGAGCCCAATATGGGACTAGAACATGAGAACTGAGAGATCATGACCTGAGCCAAAGGCAGATACTTAACCAACTGAACGACTCAGGCGCCTCAGTCTTTCCATTTCTTTAAAATTTTTTTTTTAATGTTTTATTTATTTCTAGGAGAGAGAGAGACAGCGTGAGCAGGGGAGGGTCAGAGAGAGAGGGAGTCACAGACTGAAACAGGCTCCAGGCTCTGAGCTGGCAGTCAGCACAGAGCCCGACACGGAGCTCGAACCCACGAACCGCGAGATCATGACCTGAGCGAAAGTCGGACGCTTAGCCGACTAAGCCACCCAGGCGCCCCCAGTCTTTCCATTTCTTTGTGTCACCTTCAGTTTCCTTCATCAGTGTTTTATAGTTTTCAGAGTGCACATTTTTTTACCTCTTTTATTAGGTTTATTCCTAGGTATTTTACTGTTCTAGGTGCAATTATAAATGGGATTGACTCTTTAATTTCTCTTTCTGATGCTTCATTATTGGTGTATAGAAATGCAACAGATTTCTGTATGTTGATTTTGTATCCTACAACTTTACTAAATTCATTTATCAATTCTAGCAATTTTTTGGTAGCATCTTTGGAATTTTCTGTATATAGTATCATGTCGTCTGCAAATAATGAAAGTTTTACTTCTTCCTTGGCAATTTGAATGCCTTTTATTTCCTTTTGTTGTCTGATTGCCATGGCTAGGACTTCCAGTACTATGCTAAATAATAGCTGTGAGAGTAGACATCTCTGGTTTGCTCCTGACTGTAAAGGAAAAGGTCTCAAATTCAAAATGGATTAGAGACCTAAATATGAGACATGGAACCATAAAAATCCTAGAGGAGAACACAGGCAATAATGTCTTTGACATCAGTCATAGCAACTTTTTCTAGATATCTGTCCTGAGGCTAGGGAAACAAAAGTAAAAATAAACTATTGAGACTTCATCAAAATAAAAAACTTCTTCTGCACAGCAAAGGAAACAATCAACAAAACTATAAGGCATCCTGTGGAATGGGAGAAGATATTTGACAGTTACATATCTAATAAGAGGCTATATCCAAACTATATAAAGAACTTACAAAACTCAACACCCAAAAAAAAATGAATAATCCAATTAAAAATGGGCAGAAGACATGAACAGACATTTCCCCAAAGAATACATACAGATGGCCAGCAGACACATGAAAAGATGCTCAGCATCACTGACCAGCAGGGAAATATACAAATCAAAACTACCTCACACCTGTCAGAATGGCTAAAATCAACAACACAAGAAACAACAGGTATTAGTGAGGATGTAGAGAAGAGAGAACCCTCTTGCACTGTTGGTGGGAATGCAAACTGGTGCCCCCACTCTGGAAAACAGTATGAAAGTTCCTCAAAAAGTTAAAAATAGAACTACCCTATGATCCAGCAATTGCATTACTAGGTATTTACCCAAAGAATACAAAAATAATAATTCAAAGGGATACATGCACCATGATGTTTATAGCAGCATTGTCTACAATAGCCAAACTATGGAAACAGCCCAAGTGTCCATTGGCTGATGAATGGATAAATAAGATGTGGTGTGTGTGTGTGTGTGTGTGTGTGTGTGTGTGTGTATTATATATATATAATGGAATATTACTCAGCCATCAAAAAGTGAAATCTTACCATTTGCAACAATGTGGATGGATGGAGCTAGAGAGTATAATGCTAAGTGAAATAAGTCAGTCAGAGAAAGCAAATACCAAGTGATTTCACTCATATGTGGAATTTAAGAAACAAAACAAATGAGCAAAGGGAAAAAGAGAGAGAGGCAAACCTAGAAACAGACTCTTAACTATAAAGAACAAACTGACGGTTACCAGGGAGAGTCAGGTAGGGGGATGAGTTAAATAGGTGATTGTTATTACAGAGTGCACTTGCTGTGATGAGCACTGGGTGTTGTATTAAAGTGCTGAATCCCTATATTGTACACCTAAAACTAATATTACACTGTATGTTAATTAACTAGAATTTAAATAAAACCTTAAAAATTATTTAATTTAAAAAGCTTTTAATCAAGGAAAACTGCAAAAAAATCATGAATAAGGATTACATTTTATCAGATCTTTTAAATACATCTTTAGAGGTAATCATATGATATTTCTTCTTTAATAGGTTAATATGGTGAATTATATTAATAGTTTACTAAAGTTATTGTTACATTCCTATAAATCCTATTTGATAATTATTATACAATGTTAGATTCAATATTCTAATGTTTTATGTAACATTTTGCATTTGTGTTTATAAGTTAAATTACCTAAAATTTTATTTTCTTCTACTCTGCTTTGGGTGTCAAAGTTAGTCTAGCCTCAGAAAAAGTTTGGTAACTTTCTCTTTTTCCTATTCTCTATGACAGTTTGTAAAGATAGATTTTTTTTTCTTTCTTCAAGGATTGGTTAAAACTAACCTCGGCCTGTGTATTAATCATTTTTTAATTTTCTATATTTTATGATGCTGTGACATCTTGGGGCCAATGACCTGGGAAGGGACTGCCCCTACCAGGATTAGCTAATTCCTAGAGATAACAAACATTTTGCATTTAAACATGTCTTTGATATCAAAACCAACCAATCCTGAGTCTGTAATCACTTTCCCTCTCTCTCCCTCCCTCTCTCTCTTTTCCTAAAAAACAAAACAAAACAAAACAAAAAACCCAGACTAGAAGTACCTGATAAAAGGAGGGGGTTACAAACTCTTACCACAGTAAGAGTTTTTTTTATGCCAATAAAATTTTCTTAACAGGGGCGCCTGGGTGTCTCAATCGGTTAAGCGCCCGACTTCGGCTCAGGTCATGATCTCACGGTTCGTGGGTTTGAGCCCTGCATCGGGCTCTGTGCTGACTGCCAGCTCAGAACCTGGAGTCTGTTTCAGGTTCTGTGTCTCCCTCTCTCTCTGACCCTCCCCTACTCACGCTGTGTGTCTCTCTCTCTCAGAAATAAATAAAACATTTTTTAAAAATTTTTTCTTAACAGTTATTTTTCTATGCAATTTGTCTGTACCTTCTTGAATGAATGTTGGTGATTTCTATTTTTTTTAGAAAATTGACTATTCTGTTTTCAAACATACTGCCAAAATTAATAAAATTATTCAGATTTTTAAAATATTGGGGCGCCTGGGTGGTCAGTCGGTTAAGCATCTGACTTCGGCTCAGGTCATGATCTCACGGTTCATGGGTTCAAGCCTCGCTTACGGCTCTGTGCTGACAGCTAGCTCAGAGCCTGGAGCCTGTTTCAGATTCTGTATCTCCCTCTCTCTCGACCCTCCCCTGCTCATGCTGTTTCTTTCTCTCTCTCAGAAATAAATTTTAAAAAATTAAATATTTACAACTTCTGTAGTTAGTTTCTGATATTGTTCACTTAATGCCATTTTCTTATTTTCTTGATTACTTTGTGAGAAGTTGGTCTATTTTATTGGTCTTTTCAAACTGTATTTCATTTTATTAATCATATCTTTTATTTTTCTGTTTGTTTTTATTTTAATTTCTGATTTTATATTTATTTTTTCTTTTACTCTACTTCCTATGGATTTATTGTAGCTTCTAGAATTGAATGCTTAATTTATTTTTAGTTTTTCTTATTTTCAAACATATTCTCCACTCCCAAAATTTCCTTTCATGTTAAAAGTACTCAAGGTAATGCTTCTGATTTCTGTCCACTCTTAATGCACTGCAGGACAAGGAAGGAGACTTATTTGATTGGCAAATTTTAGAATTCTAAATTCTAAGAACATTTGGCTCAACTCTTTCCCTTCCTTTTGAGAGTAAATGACCAGCAAAAAGCATGAGTTCCCCTCTGCTATTCCATGTTGTAAATCTCACATAGACAGTATTCCATGTGGGGAGACCTGCCCATGTCCAGTGTCCCTATATACAAACTCTCAGTTCTGGACCTATGCTCCCACCTTCATGAGTCCTGTTCATTACTGTTCTCCCATAAAAGCTGACTGTGCCTTTTAAAACTGTTGTCTTCCTTACTTTCCCATGTGTCTTTAGTATTCTTTCAAGTTATAATTACTGTAAAAATCATATAACAGTATTACATGAATGTTGGAAAGGGGGAGGAGGTGGCAAATTCAACATAGAACAGCCACTATCACCATTATTTACATATTCCCTTTTCATGTTGTATACACATTTTTTACACTTGTAATCATGTAACATATCCAAAATATATATTATTTCCCGTTTCTACATTGTCTTATATGTATACAAAGCATATAATTTCAATGAAAGAGTAATATTTCATTGAGTAGACATTTCATAATTTAACCATGTCATATATTACTTTAAATTTTTTATTTGTGAAATTAGCTCTGTATAAACATTTTTTATTTAATATTTTCCTATCTTTAATTTTTTTCCTTAAGATTAATATTGGTAAGTATATCGAGCCAAAAAAATGATAATTTTTTGATAATGAAATTTTATGAATCTCAACTAGGTTCCAGTTATATCCAAAATGTTTATGCTGGTTAGTTTATACTATGTTAGTTTACACTACTCCCTGTAATACATGAGTACCCTAGTACTCTTATCCAAACTGGGTAATTTTTGAAATATTAGTATAAATGGTTTGTTGTTACTTAGTACATTTTAAAATATTTTGCTTTTTTAAGTCAGAATTCTTTTTGAGGGTAATATCCATGATTTTCCCCACTTATTTTTTTTAAGTTTTAATGTTTTCCTTTTTTAGTATATAAGTTATTTATATAAGATGTTAATACTTTTGTTATGTTTGTTGTAAATAATTTCCCTGGTACTTAAGAATATTTGAGAGGGGTGCCCGGATGGCTCACTCAGTTGGTTAAGCATCCGACTTTGGCCTCAGTCATGATCTCGCCTTTCCTGAGTTTGAGCCCCACGTCAAACTCTGTGCAGACAGCTCAGACCTTGGAACCTGCTTCAGATTCTGTGTCTTCCTTTCTCTCTGCCCCTCCCCTGCTATGCTCTATCTATCTCTCTCTCTCTCAAAAATAAATAAGCTCTAAAAAAAAGAATATTTGAGATAACACGAGAAAATAAAAACAATTATAAGATTAATACACGAAATGTTTTAAAAAAAAAAACTGGATGGGGAGAAAAGAGGAAGAAGCAAGTATACTAATCATAGGAAGAAGCAAATGACCTAATGTAAAAAAATCATCTAATATAAAATCTCTGGCACCTAACTAGCTTTATTATTGGTAGTTAAAAAAAAACCTCTCATTATCAAAAAAAGGAAAAACATAATTATCTTTTAGAGAATATGAAAATTCTTTTTTAAAATTTTTTTATGTTTTATTTGTTTCTGAGAGAGAGTGAGAGAGACAGCATGAGCAGGGGAGGGTCAGAGAGAGGGAGATACAAAATCTGAAACAGGCTGTAGGCTCTGAGCTAGCTGTTAGCACAGAGCCCGGCAAGAATATGAAAATTCTTAAAACTACCATCTACCATAAATAGCATTCTTCCTCCTTTCTCCTCAAAGCTGGGGGTGGTCTTAGTAAAGCATGTGGTTGGATAGAGCCATGTAACTAGTTCTGGCTAATGAATTTTGTCTTCAAGGTTAATACATTTGATTATTAATACAAGACCTTTCAGATCTCTCTTTCCATTGTCCATGGTAACTAGCAACATTGGAGAAGTAAACTTGCTTCCTTGCTTGTGTCTAAGGTCCTTGAGCTTGGGTCCCAGAGTGGGGAACCAAGAAGAAGCAGCTGCCAACTTCACTGCAGTGAATATGTGGCATGAGCAATAAATAAACCTTTTTTCTTGTAAACCACTAAGATTTGACTTTGTTACTCAAACAAACTAAATTTTCAAACTAAATTCTCCCTGAAACTAGAAGATCCGTTTCTTTGGCCCTAGACATTATTGTAGGGGCTTGCATAAATGGATTAGGAAGCTAGAGAATTGACTTTTGTTTCATCCCTACTTGTCTATTGATGGACCCACCTAGTTTGCGGTAGCAACGTGCTGGTTAGGTCCTGTCCCCTTGAGTACCAACACTTCATAAATAGCAACTCCTCTTGGAGAAGGAATCAATACTACAGCTCACATTCTCCATTTGCCTTTTAATTTACTTATCTATATCTAACCTATTCCAAATTTGTATAGATTCTTAAACCACAATATCACTGTTTTAATCAGTAGCATTAGTATTATTGACAATTGCCAGAAACTTGAAGCAATAAAAATGTCCTCCAACAGGTGAATGCATAAAAAATTGAAGTATATCCATACAATGGCATACTATTGAGGGATTAAAAAAAAACCTATCAGGTTACCAAAAAACATGGATATAGTTTAAATGCATACTTCTAAGTTAAATAGTCAGTCTGAAAAGGCTATATATTGTATTATTCCAACCATACAATATTCTGAAAAAGGCAAAACTATAGCTATAGACAACAAAAACATCAGTAGTTGCCAAGGGCTCAGGGGAAGAGAAAAGAGTAAAATAAATGAAGTATAGGGGATTTGGCAGGGGCATTGGTCAAACTGTTCTGCATGATGTAATGATAGATACATGATGTTGTGTATCTGTCAAAACTTTAAAACTTTACAGCAAAAGGGTGAACTTCCAGATAAACAATTAAAAAAATCATTTAGGAGGCTGGGGGATCCCAGGAAGGAATGTAGAAAGTGACAAGTTAATTTAACTATATTACAAATGTATGGAGCAACCTTACTAAAGTGGGGAATAGGAGGAAAGGTTCTGACCTAAGTTACCTTGAAAATGAGTAGAGTCTGGGGGTGCCTGGGTGGCCCAGTCAGTTAAGCATCCAACTTCAGCTCAAGTCATGATCTCATGGTTCGTGGGTTTGAGCCCCACGTCGGGCTCTGTGCTGACACCTAGCTCAGAGCCTGGAGCCTGTTTCAGATTCTGTGTCTCCGTCTCTCTCTGACCCTTCTCTGTTCTCACTGTCTCTCTCTCTCTCTCTCTCTCTCTCTCTCTCAGAAATAAAAAAAAATTTTTAAAATTTTAAAAACAGAAGAAAATGAGTAGAGTCTGTAAGACTAAAGGCAAAAGGAACTGCACATAAGCACTATACTTTAGTGTTTAATATTATGATATTTCCCATAGGAGTACAAGTTAATGATTCTGACAACACTGTACTGGAGTCCTAGAATTGAACAATCAAGTAAATGGATGGTGGGAACAAGGTTTCTCACAGTTAGAGTGGGAATTTACAGATAAGGAAGAGACTGGAAGAGATTAGAGTTGGAGATACCAGATTAGTATGAACTATATTATGTTTAGCTTAATACAGACACAGATGGTTATATCTAGAAGTATTTGTAGATATGTGTATATAGATAGGTCAATATATACACATATATTTCCTTGCCCTGTCTGCTGACAAGGCCTAGAAGCAATGACACTCCAGTGGCAACAAACATTCCTAGCTCCCAGATCTTGGTTTCTAATAGAAACTTCTAATAAAAGGAACCAGCGCTCCTTGGAAAAATGGCTGATTACAGGACTGGAGCAGGAAATATACAAGATGAGCCTGGAGCATCTTATACCACTGGAAAGTAAGGAAGTGCTCTAAAAACACAAAACAAAACACTTCATTGATGGGAGTATGTCAGAGGAGCCAACTGAAAGCTCTCAATGGTCAAAGAACAATTTGGGCAACAAAATAAAGCAGTATTGGATTATACCCTAAAAATAAAATATTCATAATTCCATGTTGATATACATAATTGATTGAATAAATAGACAGAAGGAAGAAGCAAATCTCCCTTGCAGAAGAATTCCAAATAATTTATGTTGATATTCTCTCCTCAAGGAGGTAGAGTACAAGGCCCCACTTCTAAAACCTGGATTGTGAATAGTGACTTCCTTCCAAAGAATATGGTATGGAAAGGAGTATAAAATAGAGTAACTTGGTATTGTAGAATTTGGACAAATACCACCTTAGCAGATGTAAGGTCTAAATCGCAATGGTAAATTATGTTAATAGTATGTTCTCTTGATATATGATGGAAATGGCACTTTACCTCTGTGATGTTCCTCACAAAAACTCATAACCTCAATCTAATCATAAGAAAAGTATCAGACGAATCTCAATAGAGGGACATCCTACAAAATATTTGACTAATATTCCTCAAAACTGTCAAGATCATCAGAAACAAGGAAAATCTGAAGGTAATTCAAGAAGACAAAAAGAAATGGAAAAACATTCCATGCTTATGGATCAGAAGAATAAATATTGTTAAAATGTAATTACTACCCAAAGCAATCTACACATTCAAAGCAATCCCAATCAAAAGTGCACTAGCATTCTTCTCAAAGCTAGAACAAACTATCCTAAGATTTGTACAGAACCACAAAAGACCCTGAATACCCAAAGTAATATTGAAGAAGAAAACAAAAACGGGAGGCCTCACCGTCATCCCAGACTTTAGCCTCTACTACAAAGCTGTAATCATCAAGACAGTATGGTATTGGCACAAAAACAGACACATAGACCAATGGAATAGAATAGAGAACACAGAATTGGACCCACAAATGTATGGCCAACTAATCTTTGACAAAGCAGGAAAGAGTATCCAATGGAAAAAAAGACAGCCTCTTTAACAGATGGTGCTGGGAGAACGGGAGAGTAACGTGCGAAAGAATGGAACTAGATCACTTGCATAACCGTACACAAAAATAAACTCAAAATGTATAAAGAACCTGAATGTGACACAGGAAGCCATCAAAACCCTAGAGGAGAAAGCAGGAAACAACCTCCTTGACCTCAACCGCAGCAATTTCTTACTTGACACATCCCCAAAGGCAAGGGAATCAAGAGCAAAAATGAACTCTTGGGATCTCATCAAGATAAAAAGCTTCTGCACGGCAAAGGAAACAATCAATAAAACTAATAAGCAACCAACAGAATGAGAAAAGATAGTTGCAAATACATATCAGATACAGGGTTAGTATCCAAAATCTAAAAGGAACTCACCAAACTCCACACCCAAAAAACAAATAATCCAGTAAAGAAATGGGCAGAAAACATGAACAGACACTTCTCCAAAGAGGACATCCAGATGGCCAACAGACACATGAAATGATGCTCAGTGTCCCACATCATCAGGGAATACAAATCAAAACCACACTGAGATACCACCTCACGCCGGTCAGAGTGGCTAAAATAAACAAATCAGGAGGATGCTGGCGAGGATATAGAGAAATGGGCACTCTCCTACATTGTTGGTGGGAATGTAAACTGGTGCAGCCCCTCTGAAAAACAATGTGGAGGTTCCTCAAAAAATTAACGATATAACTCCCCTATGACCCAGCAATAGCACTGCTAGGAATTTACCCAAAGGATACAGGAGTGCTGATGCACAGGGGCACATGTACCCCAATGTTCATAGCAGCACTCTCAACAATAGCCAAATCATGGAAAGAGCCTAAGTGTCCATCAACTGTCGAATGGATCAAGAAGATGTGGTTTATCTATACAAAGGAATACTACATGGCAGTGAGAAAGAATGAAATCTGGCCATGTGTAGCAACATGGATGAACCTTGAGGGTGTTATGCTGAGCGAAGTAAGTCTTTCAGTGGCGTCACATCATAGATTCTGCACACTGTGAATGCATGGGACTGTTTTTCTGGGACAAAGAACTTCAGACACAGTGTGGATAGGCTCTACTCCAGAGTGGGGAGCGGATCTGTGTGGTGTCAGGTCCTTTAAGACTTTGGGTTTTTTTTTTTTTTAATGTTTTATTTATTTCTAAGAGAGAGAGAGAGAGACAGTGTGACCAGGGAAGGTCAGAGAGAGAGGGAGACACAGAATCTGAAGCACGCTCCAGGCTCTAAGCTAGCTGTCAGCACAGAGCCTGATGCGGGGCTCGAACCCACCACCCGTGAGATCATGACCTGAGCCGAAGTCAGACGCTTAACCGACTGAGCTACCCAGGCACCCCAAGACTTTGGGTTTTGAATCCCGGCCTCATGCCAAGGAAAAAACGCAGGAGAGTTATGGTGCAGGGCAGGCTAACTGCCCTCACTATTCTATGAGGGCTACCTGAACAATGGGGGGTGTGAGATCCCCTTTCCAGAGAGGAGAGATCAGGGTGGTGCCATTTTACCCCAGCACCAACAGGGTAGGACTTCAGAGAGCAACACAGCAGCCTCCAGTGGAGGCAGACCCACTTACACCAAACCCCACATCCCTGTGCCTGACAACTGCTTATTTACTGGGACAAGACTGCAGCAGGCCTCTCCTGCAGGAGACCAACACAGCCAGCACCCTGTATGCACCTAGTGTACTGAAAATTGAGTGCTTCAAAATGACACCTGCAGTTCTAGTGGAAATAGGACCAGGCTTACTTTTCTTTCTTTTTCTTTTCTTTTCTTTTTTTTTTTTTTTTTAAGTTTTACTTACTTATGTATTTATTTAAAATTTTTGTTATGTTTTATTTTTGAGAGAGAGACAGTGCAAGCAGGGGAGGGGCAGAGAGAGAGAGGGAGACACAGAATCTGGAGCAGGCTCCAGTCTCTCAGCTGTCAGCACAGAGCCCGATGTGGGTCTTGAACCCATGAACCATGAGATCATGACCTGAGCCAAAGTGGGATGCTTAACCAACTGAGCCACCCAGGCACCCCTACTTTTCTTTCTTTTTCTTCTTCTTTTTTTGTTTTGAAATCAGGCTTATAATTTCTTATTTATTTTTTTCATCTCTTTCTCAATCAGTCTTTTTTATCCTTTTTCTTTTTTCTTTTTTTCATTTCTTTTTTTTTTTTTTTGGAACCAACTTTATAGTTGTTTTTATTCTGTTTGGTTTTTTTGTTGTTGTTCCCTTTCTTTTTCTTTTTTTGGGGGGATCAGGCTTTTTCCTCCTTTTTTTCCAGGCTTACTTCAATAAACAAATCAAAGCACACCCAGTTAAAGGTCCAAACACTCCCCACTGCAGGCAAGGAGGAGCTCCACAGAGGACTGACCAATGGGAAAGATCAGCCAAAATGCAACAGCAGAGTGCACACAGCATACACCGGAAACACTTCCTGAAGTGTACGGCCCTGGATAGTGTTGACCCCTTTTTAATATAGCAGTACTCTCAGGTGCAGGAAACATAATAAGCTTTTAAAACATGCAAAAGACAGAAACTTAGCAAAAATTACAAGATGGAGGAATTCTTCCCAAAAGAAAGGTCAAGCAGCCAGGGACTTGCTCAAAACAGATATAAGCAATATACCTGAACAAGAATTTATAACAAAAGTCATAAGACTACTAGCTGGACTTGAGAAAAGCATAGAAGAAACCAGAGAAACACTTGCTGCAGATATCAAAGACCTAAAAACTAGTCAAACTGAAATAATAAATGTTATAACTGAGATGCAAAACTGACTGGATACAGTCAAAATGAGGACTGAAGAAGCAGAGAGAATAGGTGATATAGAAGATAAAATTATGGAAAATAATGAAGCTGAAAAGGGGGAAAGGAAACTACTAGATCATGAGGAGAGACTTAGAGAACTTAATGATTTCATAAAACAAAACAATATCCATATCATAGAAGTCCCATAAGAAGAAGAGTGGGAAAGGGGGCAGAAAGTTTATTTAAACAAATTATAGCTAAGGACTTCCCTAATCTGAGGAAACAGACAAGTATTCAAATTTAAGAGGCACAGAGAACTACTCTCAAAATCAACAAAACAGGTCAACACCATGACATATCATAGTAAAACTTGAAAAATACAAAGACAAAGAGAATTCTGAAAGCAGCTAGAGACAAAAGTTCCTTAACCTACAAGGGTAGACACATAAGGTTGCCAGCAGACCTGTCCATTGAAACTTGGTAAGCCAGAAGTGAGTGGCAGGAAATATTCAATGTGCTGAATGGGAAAAATATGCAGCCAGGAATTCTTTATCCAGGAAGGCTGTCATTCAGAATAGAAGGAGATATAAAGACTTTCCTAGATGAACCAAAACTAAAGGAGTATGTGACCACTAAAAACAAGCCCTGTGAGAAATTTTAAGGGGGACTCTGAGTGGAGGGGGAAAAAAAAGAAGACCAAAGCAACAAAGACCACAAAGGACCAGAGAACATCACCATAAACATCAACTCTACAGGTAATACAGTGGCACTAAATTAATATCTTTCAATAATCACTGAATGAAAATGGACTAAATACTCCAGTCAAAAGACATAGGGTATCAGAATGGATAAAAAAAAAAAAAAAAAAAAAACAAGATCCATCTATATGTTGCCTACAGAGACTCATTTTAGACATAAAGACACCTATAGATTGAAAGTGAGGTGATAAAGAACCATCTGTCATGCTAATGGATGTCAAACGAAAGCTAGGGTAGCCATACTTAGACAAACTAGAATTTAAAACAAAAACTGTAGCAAGCAATGAAAGACGGGTATTATATCATAATTAAAGGCTCTATCCATCAAGAAGATCTAACAATTATAAATATTTATGACCCCAACTTGAAACACCCAAATATATAAATTTAAAGCAAACATAAAAAAAAAAAAACCTCAGTGATAATAATACCTTAATAGTAGGGGGATTTAATATCCCACTTACAGCAAAGGACAGATTGTCCAAGCAGAAAATCAACAAGGAAAGAATGGCTCTGAATGACACACTGGACTAGATGGACTTAACAGATATATTCAGAACATTTCATCCTAAAGCAGCAGAATGTACATTCTTCTCGAGTGCACATGAAACATTCTCCAGAATAGATCACATACTGTCACAAATCGGCCCTCAACGGGTACAGAAAGATTGAGATCATACCATGCATATTTTCAGATCACAACACTATAAAATTTGAAATGAACCACAAGAAAAAATTCAGAAAGCCCTCAAATACATAGAGGTTAAAGAACATCCTACTAAAGAATGAATGATGGGGCGCCTGGGTAGCTTAGTCTGTTGAGCGTCCGACTTTCGCTTAGGTCATGATCTCGCGGTTCGTGGGTTCGAGCCCCGCATCGGGCTCTGTGCTGACTGCCAGCCCAGAGCCTGGAGCCTGTTTTGGAGTCTGGGATTCCCTCTCTCTCTGACCCTCCCCTGCTCACACTGTCTCTCTTTCTCTCCTAGAAATAAATAAAAAACATTAAATAAAAAAAAAAAGGAGTGAATGAGTGGGGTACCTAGGTGGCTCAGTCGGTTAAGCATCCGACTTCAGCTCAGGTCATAATCTCACAGTTCGTGGGTTTGAACCCCACGTCGGGCTCTGTGCTCACATCTAATTCAGAGCCTGGAGCCTGTTTCAGATTCTGTATCTCCCTCTCTCTCTGACCCTCCCCTGCACATGCTGTCTCTCTCTCTCTCTCTCAGAAATAAATAAAACATTTAAAAAATTTAAAAAAAAATAAAGAATGAATGAGTTAACCAGGAAATTAAAGAAGAAATAAAAAACGACATGGCAAATGTAAACACAACAGTACAAACCCTGTGGGATGCAGCAAAGGCAGTCCTAAGATGAAAGTACATTGCAATTCAGGCCAAACTCAAGAAGCAATAAAGATCTAAAATACACAATCTAACCTTACACCTAAACAAGCTAGAAAAGGAGCAGTAAATAAAGTCTAAATCCAGTAGAAGAAGGGAAATAATAAAGATTAGAGAAGAAATAAATGATATAGAAGCAAACAAACAAAAAACACAGTAGAATAGATCAATGGAACTAAGAACTGGCTCTTTGAAAGAGTAAACAAAATTGATAAACCCTTAGCCAGACTTCTCAAAAAGAAAAGACCTAAATAAATAAAATCACAAATGAAAGAAGAGGGATCACAACCAACACCACAGAAATGCAAACAATTAAAAGAGAATTCTATGAAATATTATATGCCAACAAACTCGGCAATCTGGAAGAAATGGAAAAATTCCTAGAAACTCACACACTACCAAAACTGAAACAGGAAGAAATAGAAAAATTGAACAGACCCAAAACCAGCAAAGAAATTGAATCAATTATCAAAAATCTCCCTACAAACAAGAGTCCTGGGCTAGATGGCTTCCCAGGGGGAATTCTACCAAACATTTGAAGAATATTTAAAACTGATTCTTCTCAAACTATTTCAAAAAATAGAAATGGAAAGAAAGCTTCCAAACTCATTCTATGAGGCCAGCATTACCTTGATTCCAAAACCAGACAAAGACCCCACTAAAAAGGAGAATTTACAGACCAATATCCCTGATGAAACTAGATGCAACAATTCTCAGCAAGATACTTTCAAATCGTCAACAGACACATGAAACGATGCTCAGCATCCCTCCTCATCAGGGAAATACAAATCAAAACCACACTGAGATACCATCTCACGCCAGTCAGAGTGGCTAAAATGAGCAAATCAGAGAACTCTAGATGCTGGCAAGGATGTGGAGAAACGGGCACCCTCCTACACTGTTGGTGGGAATGTAAACTGGTACAGCCCCTCTGGAAAACAGTGTGGAGGTTCCTCAAAAAATTAACAATAGAACTCCCCTTTGACCCAGAATAGCACTGCTAGGAATTTACCCAAGGGACACAGGAGTGCTGATGCATAGGGGCACATGTACCCCAATGTTCATAGCAGCACTCTCAACAATAGCTAAAACATGGAAAGAGCCTAAGTGTCCATCAACAGATGAATGGATCGAGAAAATGTGGTTTATCTATACGATGGAATACTACATGGAAATGAGAAAGAATGAAATCTGGCCATGTGTAGCAACATGGATGGACCTTGAGGGTGTTATGCTGAGCGAAATAAGTCAGGCAGAGAAGGACAAATATCATATGTTTGCACGTATAGGAGGATTAGGAGGAACTTGATGGAGGAACAAGGGGGAGAAGAAGGGGGAAAATGGTGGGAGAAAGGGAGAGAGGCAAACCATGAGAGACTCTTGAATGCTGACAAAAACTGAGGACTGATGGATGTGGGGGGGAGGAGGGATGGGCATGGAGGAGGGCACTTGTGGGGATGAGCACTGAGTGTTATGTGGAAACTAATTTGACAATAAACTATTTGCAAAAAAAAAAGATACTTTCAAATCAAATTTAATAATACATTGAAAGAATTATTCACCACTATCAAGTGGAATTTATTCCTGGGTACAGGGCTGGTTAAATATTTGCAAGTCTGTCAACATGGTACACCACATTAATGAAAAAAAAAGACAGTAAAAAAACATATGATTCTCTCAGTACATGCAAAAAAAGCATGTGACAAAATACAGCATCCTTTCTTGATAAAAACCCTCAAGAAAGTAGGGATAAAAGGAACATACCTCAAATCATAAAGCCAATATACGAAAGATTCACAGCTAATATCATCCTCAGTGGGGAAAAATTAACAGCTTTCCCCCTAAGCGATGTCCACTCTCACCACTGTTGTTCAACACAGTACTGGAAGTCCTAGCCTCAGCAATCAGACAAAAAAAAAGAAGGAAGGAAGGAAGGAAGGAAGGAAGGGCTTACAAATTGGCAAGGAAGAAGTCAACTTTTCACTCTTCGCAGATGACATGATACTCTACATGGAAAACTCAAAAGACTCCAACAAAAATACTGCTAGAATTGACAACTGACACATGAATTCAGCAAAGCCACAGGATATAAAATCAACATACAGAAATTGATTACATTTCTATACACCAATAATGAAGCAGCAGAAAAAGAAATCAAGGAATTGATCCCATCTACAATTGCACCATAAAATACCTAAGAATAAACCTAACCAAAGAGGTGAAAGATCTGTATGCTGAAAACTATAGAAAGCTTATGAAAGAAATTTAAGAAGTCTCAAAGAACAGGAAAAACATTCCATGTTCATGGATGGGAAGAACAAATACTGTTAAAATGTCTATACTACCCAAAGCCACCTACACATTCAATGCAATCCCTATCAAAATAACACTAGCATTCTTCACAGAATTAGAACAATTTTAAAATTTGTATGGAACCAGAAAAGACCCTGAATAGCCAAAGTAATGTTGAAAAAGAAAACCAAAGCTAGAGGCATCACAATTCCAGACTTAAAGCTGTATTACAAAGCTGTAATCATAAGACATTATGGTACTAGCAAAAAACAAGACACATAGATCAAGGGAACAGAATAGAGAACCCCGAAGTGGACCATAAATGTATGTACAACTAATCTTCGACAAAGCAGGAAAGAATATCCAATGGAAAAAAGACCGTCTCTTCAGCAAATGGTGCTGGGAAAACTGGACAACAATATGCAGAAGAATGAAACGAGACCATTTTCATACACCATACACAAAAATAAATTCAAAATCAATGAAAGACCTAAATGTGAGACAGGAAACCATCAAAACCCTAGAGGAGAAAACAGGCAGCAACCTCTTCGACCTCAACCACAGCAACTCCTTACTAGACATGTCTCCAGAGGCAGGGGACACAAAAGCAAAAATAAACTATTGGGACTTCATCAAGATAAAAAGCTTCTGCACAGCAAAGGAAACAATCAACAAAACTAAAAGGCAACCAGTGGAATGGGAGAAGATATTGGCAAATGACATATCAGATAAAGGGTTAGTATACAAAAATCTATAAAGAACTTGACAAACTCAACACCCAAAAAACAAATAATTCAGTGAAGAAATGGGCAGAAGACATGAATAGACACTTTTCAAAGAATACATCCAGAACAGGCACAGAAAAAGATGCTCAACATCCTCATGATCAGAGAAATACAAATCAAAAGCACAGTGAGGGGCACCTGGGTGGCACAGTTGGTTAAGTGTCTGACTTTTGATCTTGGCTCAGGTCGTGATCTCACAGTTCATGAGTTCAAGCCCCATGTCATGCTGTACGCTGATGGCTCAGAGTCTGCTTGGGATTTTGTCGCTCCTTCTCTCTGCTCCTCTGTGACTTTTTTGTGTTCTCTCTCTCTCTCTCTCTCAAAGTAAAGAAATAAACTTAAAAAAAGAAAAAAACACAATGAGATACCACCTCACACCTGTCAGATGGCTAAAATTAATGATTCAGGAAGTAACAGATATTGACAAGGATGTGAAGAAAGAGGAACCCTCTTGCACCTGTTGGTGGAATGCAAACTGGTATGCCCACTCTGGAAAACAGTATGGAGTTTCCTCAAAAAATTAAAACTAAAACTACCCTACGACCCAGCAATTGCACTACTAGATATTTATTCAAAAGATACAAAAATGCTGATTCGAAGGGGCACATGCACTCCAATGTTTATAGCACCACTATCAACAATAGCCACATTAGGAAAAGAACCGAAATGTCCATTGACTGATGAATGGATAAAGAAAATATAGAACAGGGGCACCTGGGTGGCTCATTTGGCTAAGCGTCCGACTTCAGCTCACATCATGATCTCACCATTTGTGGGTTTGAGCCCTGCATCGGGCTCTGTGCTGACAGCTAGCTCAGAGCCTGGAGCCTGTCTTCCAATTCTGTATCTCCTTCTCTCTCTGACCCTCCCCTGCTCACACTGACTCTATCTCTCTCTCAAAACTAAATAAAACATTTAAAAAATTTAAAGAAAATATAGAATATATATGATGGGATATCACTCATATCAAAAAGAATGAAGTCTTGCCATTTACAACAACATAGCTGGAACTAGGGAGTGTTATGCTAAGTGAAATTAGTCAGAGAAGATAAATATCATTATTTCACTCATATGCAGAATTTAAGAAACAGAGTAGATGAACATAATGGAAAGGAAGGAAACATAAGATAAAAATGATGAGAAAGGCAAACTATAGGAGACTCTTAAGTACAGAGAACAAACTGAGGGCTGTGAGAGGGGATGGGCTAAACGGGTGAGGGGCATTAAGGAGTGCACTTGGTGGGATGAGCACTGAATGTTATATGTGAGTGATGAATCACCTGGTTCTTTTTTTTTTTTTTTTTAATGTTTTATTTGTTTCTAGGAGAGAGAGAGAGACAGCGTGAGCAGGGGAGGGTCAGAGAGAGGGAGTCACAGACTGAAACAGGCTCCAGGCTCTGAGCTGGCAGTCAGCACAGAGCCCGACGCGGGGCTCGAACCCACGAACTGCGAGATCATGACCTAAGCGAAAGTCGAGCGCTTAACCGACTAAGCCATCCAGGCGCCCCTGAATCACCTGGTTCTACTCCTGAAATAGTACATTATATGTTAACTAACTTGAATTTAAATAAATATATTTTTACATAAAAAAATAAAAAGAAAAGAAAGCTGGCAAAAAAGATTGTCTAAAAAATAAAGTTTGTTGTTAAAAAATATTGCTCAGACTCGTTCTCTCTTTTTCTCTTTTATTTCAGAATAGCCTTTAATATTCCCATTGGATTTTTCTTCTTGATAAAATTTTGTTGGTCAATAAGTTGACATTTATTTTGGCATGTAACAAACCTGTACAATAACGTTGGTATGAGAAGAATTCAGGGCATTTTTACTACTAATTAATAGGAAACCCAACTACATTAGTGACCAAGCATAGTAGAAATTGTGTGAAAATGTAAGGCTTTATGGTCTTGGCTAAAACTTTTCCCAAACAGCAGTTTTAAATCTGCTGAAAGGATTAAAGATTTGTGCCACAAGATAACCATTGAATTTTGAGGGCAAGAATTTCTGTACAAATTGCTTCTACTATAACAGAAACTTAACACTGTTCATGTGGAATGTTTAATTTTGAATAGGACTATTACCCTAAGGGTCTACACAATGTGCTTTTTTAAATAGGAATGTAATATGATAGATAGGATTGTTTTGAATTATCCAACTGAATCTTGAAAGTAGTAGTTTTCAAACAGTGATCTAAGAGTCTTTAAATACTGTTATGGGTTTAACTGTGTCCCTTCAAAATTCATATGTTAGAATTCATATGTCACCAGTACCGTAGAATGTGACCTTATTTGGAGACAGAGTCTTTATAGAGGTAATCAAGTTAAAATGAAGTCATTAGATTAGGCCATAAGCCAATACGACTGGTGTCCTTAGAAAAAGGGGATATTTGTGCTTACAGACATGTATAGAGGGAAGACAATGTGAAAAAGATATAAATAAGGAGAAGGTAGCCATCTATATACTAAGGAGAGAGACCTGGAAAACATCCTTCCTTCACAGCCCTCAAAGGGAACCAACCCTGCTAACAGCTTGATCTGAAACTTTTAGCCCCCAGAACTGTGACACAATAAATTTCTGTTGTTTTCAGCCTCCCCGGCTCCCCAACCCCCATTTGTGGTACTTTCTCATGGCAGCCTAGCAAACTCATACAAATACCGTTTTAGGCACTTTGAGAGGAAGGACAGAAGTAGAGGCCCAGTTTTTGTTGTTTATATATTAGATTTCTGAGTAAAATTTCTCTAAATGAAGAGTTCCAAACTAATCTGAAAAGCAATCTCAGGGTGCCTGGTTGGCTCAGGCAGTAGAGCATGTGACTTTTGATCTCAGGGTTGTGAGTTCGAGTCCCATGTTGGCCCCATCTTTAAAAATAAGAAAAGAAAAGGAAAGGAAAGGGAAACCATTCTCCGAAAATGATTTTGACAGAACTGATTTTGAACCCTTTATTCTAATCAATAGGTTCAGTTGTTTTTTGAGGCCATCTTTTGATGGTAAATTTCTATCATTTCTTAGTCTAGATGCTTCCAAAAATCAGAGCCTGAGCTAAAGACTTGTACTCACATAGATCATATAGGAGGTGATTTCAGGGTGAATTAGATGCTTCTCTAATGCTGTGTATACATTGTTCTCCTTTTGGTTAAACCATCTATGATCTATCATTTTTTGTTCAATGCTTTTTTTCATAGGTATTAAAAAGTTATACTTCAAGATAACATCTGTCTAAATAATTTAAATTCTATAATAAAATTCTGAATTAGAGGAAACCAAATTATTTATCACATATACCATATATAATGTTCAAAACTACTTCGATCTGTAAAGTAGGTCGTATCAGTCATGATTCTCCAGAGAAACAGAACTATTAGGATATATGCTGTATATAAGAACAGATTTATTTATGGAATAAATAAAGGATTGGCTCACACAGTTGTGGGAGCTGACAAGTGTGAAATCTGCAGGGCAGGTAGGCAGGCTGGAAACTCAAGCAGAAGTTGATATTGCAGTCTTAGGGCAGAATTTCTTCTTGAGAGACTTATTTTTGCTTTTAAGGCTTTGATGATGGGTAAGACCCAACCACATTATTGAGGGTAATCACATTTACTTAAAGTCATATAGATGTTAACTTACATGGACAAAATACCTTTCTTTACCTTTACTGGAAACACCTGAATTAGTATTTGATTGAATATCCAGGTACTATAGCCTAGCTATAGTTGACAAGTTGACACATAAAACTAAAAATCACCACAGGTCAAGAAATGAAAATCTAGGGACTTGCATTTCCTCCCCTGTACCACCCTGGGAAAATCAGAAAGCCTCTGACTTGGTTTCATTTAGGGAACAGTTATACCATCATTTTATCCAGGTAACATCACAGAAGGAAGAATTAGGAGTTAGTGATACAAGTATATTCTTGCAGAGAAAGAATGCTATTTTAGACAGAAATAATGTTTATGACTATGGTAGATGCTATGGTCTGAATGCTTATATCCCCTCCAAATTCATGTGTTGGAATTGTAATACCGAAGGCGATGGTGTTAGGAGGTGGGTAGTTTAGGAGGTGATTAAGTCTTGAGGATAGAGCCTTCATGAATGGGATTAGTGCTCTTTTTTAAAAAATTTTTTAATGTTTTATTATTTATTTCTGAGAGAGAGAGAGAGAGAGAGTGTGAGCAGGGGAGGGTCAGAGAGAGAGGAAGACACAGAATCTGAAGCAGGCCCCAGGCTCTGAGCTGGCCGTCAGCACAGAGCCCAACTCGGGGCCCAAACCCAAGAACCATGAGATCACGACCTGACGCTTAACTGACTGAGCCACCCAGGTGCCCCAGGGATCAGTGCTCTTATAACAAAGATCCCAAAGAGCTCCCATGCCCCTTTCACCATGTTAGGATACAAGAGGTCTACGACCGAGACAAGGGCTCTCATCTAACCACACTGGCACCCTGTCTGGGATTTCCAGCCTCTAGAACATGAGAAATAAATTTCTGTTGCTTATAAACTACCCAATCTTTGGTATTTTGCTATAGCAGTCTGAATGGACTAAGACAGTAAAGTAACTTGTTTCTGCATTATTCCTAAACTATCTCAACAGTGTGTGGAAATACAGCCACATAATCTTTAGGCCTACAGGCTATCAGTTCTTCAAATAGAACCTAAGTGGAAATAATCTATTCTGTCTTCTTTGTTTTTAAGCAAGGAACCTGAGACGAAGAGAAATTAAGCAACTTGTTTGTGATCTCACTACAAATCAGTAGCAGACCCAAAAATAGAACCTAGGTATCCTGAGCCCAAGAGTGCTAATCATAACACCAAGTCACATTTGTGAGCAATAAAGATTAATATCAGAAGCAAAAGAATGTTTTCCCCCATAATTTCATTTGCCCATGAAAGGGTACTCTGAAGTTTATTTTATAAAGTAGATATTAGATAATATTAGGAAATACTTGCTAGTTTTGTTAGATGTAATAAAGGCATTGAGGTTACGCAGATGATCCTTAACTTCTAAAGATGTACACTGCATGTATTTCTTTCAAAATACTTCAGTAAAAAATATGAAGCAAATATGGTAAAATATTAACAATTGTTACATATGTGATGGATATATGGGCATTCATTATATTTTCCCCCCTACCCCTTATCTTTTTCATACTAAAAAGTAAAAAATAAAAAGTTCACTATCTTTTTTTTCTAGGCTTGTAGGCCTGTTAATTTTTTCATACACCCAACATCTGTTACATTTATTGTCACTGAATAAATAAACCTACATCCTGTGTCACCAGGTCTATGCATATTCACTGACTAAATTAAAAAGTCTAGGGGCGCCTGGGTGGCTTAGTCGGTTAGGCGTCCGACTTTCGCTTGGGTCATGATCTCGCGGTTCGTGGGTTCGAAACCGCGTCGGGCTGTGTGCTGACTGCCAGCTCAGAGCCTGCTGTTTCAGAGTCTGTCACTCCCTCTCTCTCTGACCCTCCCCTGCTCACACTGTCTCTCTCTCTCTCCTAGAAATAAATAAAACATTAAAAAAAAATTTTTTTTTAAAGTCTAATCCTGAGAGATCCCAAATTGACCCTAGGTGGGCATATGTCCATTCCCTCTTGATACCTGTTCTAATATTTGTAAGAAGAAAAGTTATCACATGTTCATATCTCCAAAAAGACACAGAATGTTCCTATTCTTCTCTTCGTAGGCCAGATAGTTTAATGTGTCAGTTTTCACCAAAAATGACACTAAAATAAATTGATGAGTGAGATGGAGATACAATGGTCATAGTGATTTCACAGTATTTTTATTCAGGCTGGATTACACAACATATAATAAGGCTCTTATAACTTATCAGTATATTGTGTGTGAAGATTTGATGGAGTATATGCACCATGCTTTATAAATGTTAATTGCCACTCTCATCATTAAGCATTAAATACCCACTGTGTACCTATGCTAGAGAAATTAATGTAAGAAAATACAGGCCCCAGGCTCTCCGTAAATCCAGATAAGCTATGTAACAATTCAAATGAACCAAATAATTGCAAATCTCTGCTTCAACGATTGTTATTTTGGCTATATCCATCTGTGTGTTCCAAAGTCTCAAATCCACACTCAGATTCCAGAGACATCTGATAAAGAACAGTAAACTTTATATAAACCACACAAGTTAATGAATTGAAATTAACATTATCTACTAGAGTAAAATTGGAAACATCCCATTTCTTTGTTGATTATCATTTGCTTGACCAGTATTTTTTTTTACTCTGATGAGAACATTGTGCTGATGTATTAAGGGTTGGTGGGGGGGTTATTTTCAAACTCAAATTCAATGGTTTCTCACTGATAGTTAATAACTAAAACCAGGATGACTAACAAAACGTCTTTCGAAATAGAACATGTGGACTGATGCTATAAATACAGATATGCAAATTCCTATTCATATATTATACTTTGCAACCAGTTTTACTTAATTTAGCCCTTTCATCAATTGTATGACTCTGGTTACTTAATCTCTCTGGTCCTGTTTATCCAAATAAGAGAGCCAAATGATTTTATGGCAATTTCAAAATATAATGTTCTATTGGTTCTATAATTTTTCAGTGATTCAGTGATATTTTTAAAAAATTGTAAATGAGGGGTGCCTGGGTGGCTCAGACAGTTAAAGTGTTCAACGCTGGATTGACTCAGGTCATGATCCCACTGTTTGTGAGTTCAAGCCCTGCATCAGGCTCTACACTGAGAGCACACAGGCTGCTTGGGACTCTCCCCCTTTCTCTGCCCTCCCCCTCTCTCTCTTCCAAAAATAAGAAAATAAACTTTAAAAATTGTAAATGAATCCTATTACTTACACACAGTTTTGATAAGTATTTTCATATTATTTCATTTTTTTTCTTGTTTTTATGTTTTTACCTATATGGCACTATATTTTTCATGCTTAGTATTAACTTTTTCTCATGGGCCTATCTGATAGCAGGAAAATGGAAAAGTGGTGAGGCAGACAACGTGTACATAGCAGAGGTCCCAATATGCTGGAGGTAATGGAGGGGAGGCAGTCTGCTGGCGGTTTGGAGCTTGAGAAACCCAGGGGCTTGCTAGGGAATAATGGATTTCCAGAGTTAGGGACTTGACATTTAGCTCAGGGTAAAGGACAGGCATAGGAGAAAGATTATTTTGAGCATACTAAGAAGTCTGGCATGGACACACTTGCCAAGTCCAGCCCATTAGACTCCTCATCTTCTGAGCAAAAGGGCTTCAAGAACTAAACCAGCAAAAACTAAAAGATGTCATTTTGTTTCTAAAGTTCTGCTGTCTGTGAGAAGTTAAGAGCATGCGGTCCCTGAGGCACAGATATCAGTGACTCTGCAGGCAGCATCAAGGGATTTGCCAGCAACAGATGGGCCAGGAGTATGCCCTAATGGTGGCATCAGGGAACTTGCACAGCCAGGCTGCTGCAGAGGCTAGTAGTGGGGACTTTGGCAGGAAGCCATGAGACACATAGCCAGAGTGCATCAGAGGAAAAGGATCAGTGCCCCAGGATGGCCCCAGGACCAGTTCTAGAGGCAACATGCAATATTCCCTAGGCTCTTTCAGAAGCAGAGGGCCTAGAGTTCCCACAAAGAAATGCAGACAGTGACCATTATTGTGATACACTTCTTACTACCTGTTTGGAAAACATGAGTTATATTTTTCTGACCCTAGACTTACCCTGCTGCTCATTTCCACATTTTAGAGTTCCCCCTTTCTTCTTTAGACAGTCCTTCTCCATTCAGAGGTGCTAATATTGGCCCTTATATAGGTATTACATTTCTACTGTACCCCATCACCCCCACTAGCCATGATTCTGTTTCCCAGTTGTGTATGAATGCTGGGGCTGTGGGGCTGATGTTTTCTGTTCCAATGTGAATATCCCGCTGGGGCCTGCAAGGGTCAGACCCCAATCTTATGCATATACTTCTCATGTTGAAGAGGGAGATTATTGGAGTGCCTGGGTGGCTCAGTAGGCTAAGCGGCCGAATTCAGCTCAGGTCATGATCTCATGGTTCATGAGTTTGAGTCCCGTGTCGGGCTCTGTGCTGACAGCTCAGAGCCTGGGGCCTGCTTCAGATTCTGTGTCTCCTTCTCTCTCTGCCCTTCTCCTACTCATGCTCGGTCTCTGTGTCTCTCAAAAATAAATAAACATTAAATTTTTTTAAAAAAATAGAAGAGGGAGATCATTTTGGGGTCAGTCATTTGAGTGAGTATGAGAGCATGAGAGGAAACTAGAACTCTGGTCAGAATCTAACGAGTGAGACCCAGAGCCTCTCTCTCAGTTTAGATTTCTGGGGCTTTAAATCGCACTAAGTACATTCTTGGCTCATGGAGATCAAAATGGCATCCACCATGTAGGGGGAGGATAACCTTCAAAAGATTTCTTTTCCTCGTTCTCTAAACAATGACATGAGTCTTTATCATGTGTGCAAGCTGTGTCTCAGAAACTGTGCTTATTTTTTTTTTTAACCATCTCTTTTGCTATTTAGCCTTGAATAAAGTCTTTTTTTAATGTTCTAGCCAGATCTCTGCTGTGCTATGGAGAAACAAGAGGACTGATTTCTCACTCTTGGCCCCTGGAGGTGAAGAATCTGAACTTTAATTTAAATAAGAATGACATTTTTCCACAAGGCCTTTAATATATTGGGGGGAAAATGTAAGTTAATGTTACCTTTTCAGAACTATTTGAATTTTAACATTATTACTAATTGTGATACAGATTTTGTCCCCTGTTAAACAAATTTTCAAGCATTCACAAATCACATGCAGCAGACATGTTTTGAAGAGAGGTCACTAGAAATCTGTCTATGGTGGACGTCTCCTGATGTCAAGCCTACTTTCTGACTCATCGTACCCTAACCCACATTTTATATTCTGCAGATCTTCCTACTTCTCACTCTCGCTCCAACCCGCTTAATAGCCTTATATCCTCTAAAACCCTTACACCAACAATGGAACCCACAGATCAGTAAAATTCAACTTCATATACCTTAGTGACCATCCAAGGTACTCATTCCCTCCTGGAAGTTTATCCAGTCTTTGTCTGATTACCATCTCTTGTGGTCAAGGCGTTTATGGGCATGCTTATTCCTTACAATTTGTACCTCAGAATGATTGGCTGAGGAACTTGGTTTCAGGAAAATATAAAAGATGGTGTGTGTCACAGACCAAAGAAGGATGGGATTGGTGTAGGTGGATCAGCATTTCACTTATGCCCAACCCCCAGATCCCTGCTGCCTCTACTATAGAGGTTTGAAAGCCAAATACTGCTTTCCCAGCTCTTTAGCAGATTAGGATGCTATATAATGGCCCAGTTCTGGCCCAAGAGAATACTGCTTGGGGCTTCGGATAAAGTATGTTTTCCTTATTGACAGATTTTTTAAAGTTTATTTATTTATTCTGAGAGAGAGAGAGCATGGAGGAGGGGGCAGAGAGAGAGGAAAAGAGAATCCTAAGCAATCTGTGCACTGTCAGCACAGACCCTGACGCAAGGCTCAAACCCAGGAACAGTGAGATCATGACCTGAGCCGAAATCAAGAGTCAATCACTTAACTGACTGAGCCAACCAGGTGCCCCTGACATAAGCCTTTTCTTTAGCCCCCTTATTCTGCTTAGAATGCAAACATGGTGATTGGAAATGCAGGAGCCATCTTGAGACCAAAGGGAAAAGACTAAGAGGTAACATCTACCATGTCATCATCAAACCACTAAAGCAAAGCCAGCAACTGCTAACTTCAGGCCTTCTTATTACGTGGAAAAACAAAAACAAACAAGCAAAAAAAAAAAAAAACCCCATAATTGTTTAAGGCCCATAAATTGGGACTTCTGATACTTTTAGCTGAATAAACCCTTACAGTAAACATCCCAGTGCTAGGGTTAGAATATTCCTGAGTGAGAGAAGTGTCCTCTTTGCTTTATCTAGCCAAAATCATGCAAATGAGAAGTTGACTCAAACAATGAAGATGGGGGGCACCTGACTGGTTCAGTTGGTGGAGCATGCAACTCTTGATCTTAAGGTTGTGAGTTCAAGCACCATGTTGAGTGTGGAGCTTATTTTTTAAAAAATTGTAAAAAATTTAAAAAACAACAACGAAGATGGTTTGGGATCTTAGATATTCATAACAAAGCAAATAAAATCTCTTATATCTCGTATCCAGACCAGAGTGACCCAAACTGATCTCAATTAAGATTTTTAAGTCAAAGGGTGCGTGATTGGCTCGGTTAAGCGTCCAGCTTGGGCTCGGGTCATGATCTCATGGTTCATGAGTTCAGGCCCCACCTTGGGCTCGCTGCTATCAGCACAGAGTCTGCTACAGATCCTCTGTCCTGCTCTCTTTCTGCCCCTCACCTGCTTGTGTGCTCTCTCTCAAAAGTAAACAAATATTTAAAAAATATTTTTTTAAGTAAAAAGACTTTGAACACTTTGAGCCCAGTTTTAAAATATTCCTTTGGATTCCAAATGGCAAGATATAAGAAAGTATTGTTACCTATTGTGTTTCCTGCCATAGAAAAGAATTTGGAGTCAGGATTCAGCAGACTTGGATTTTGGTTATGAATGGACCCCAAGTCACTGTGTGATCCCTTACATGACTTCTCTATTACTACTCTATACTATAAGGGAAATCATAAGTATCATTGGTAAAAAGAAATCACTTACATGAAGATCTGCTTTGAAATGGATGATAGCCTATCGCCTAATGAAACACCTGATTCAAATAATGGTCAGAGAGCAATGGGTACTTTACATTGAAGGATTGGGCTGACATCACCTGAACCCACTGATTAATCAATTTGAACTTCACCCAAAAAAGAACAAGACATTGTGGACCTCCTGATTTGGTGCAATATGAAAATTACCTTAGATGTATTCTCGCCCAAAAGATGACAAATAAAAAACCACAGAAAAATCTGAATTTATTAAAATCTTTAGACCTTACTGCTAGTCTTCAGGAAATGCAGGAGAAAGAAAAACAGGTCAAATCTCTGCTTTACTGACACATGAAATCACTGCTAAACGATACCATGAGGAAGTAAGCAAGCAAATCCAGAATATGGAACACTCCTCAGTATAACTAACTTGGTTTCTTGAAAAAGTCAATGTCATGTAAAAAAAAATGGGAGAGAGAAAGAAGAAACCATAGTAAAAGATTTTAAAAGACTAAAATCCATCACAAAAACATCAATTTTTTTTAAGATTTAAGAGCTATACAACCAAATATAAGTGTATCTTATTTGGATCCTGATTTAAACAAATTAACTGTTTTAAAAAACAGACAATTAAAGAAATCTTAATATGGTCTGGATATGTTATTAGAGAAATGTGCTGTCAACATAGAGCCTGAAGTGGAGGCTCAAAGTCACAAAACCGTGAGATCATGACCAGAGCAGAAATAAAGAATCAAACACTTAACTGAGCCACCCAGGTGCCCTATGGAGGATTATTATACTTGACTTTTGTGCATGGTGGGAAATTTTCACAAGAAAAACTATTTAAAAAAAAAGAAAACTATGACATGATGTAGAATGTGACTTATTATTTAGGTTTGGTGTTTTCCACTAAATACTAATCTGTGATCATTTTTCTTTTTATGTAGATATAATAGTAGTAAATTTTTCAGATTTGCACCAAAGGGATGATGGAGTCCCAACAAACCATTCAAAGCACTAACCTCTTTCTTCACAAAGTGCCCAATAAGCTTCTTCTAAAGAGCAAGCTTGTGTCTACAGAACACAAAGTAAAGCAAAATCATATAATCATCTGATGACAGAGAGTAGAGCTCACAATTCAGATAATTAAGTCTTTACTGACCTGAATCGCTCAGTTTGGCTCTTTCAAAACTTACAGTGCTTTAATAATTGTACATTCTTGGGGTGCCTGAGTGGCTCAGTTAGTTAAGTGTCAGACTCTTGATTTTCAGTTCAGATCATGATCTCATGGTTTGTGAGTTTGAGCCCCACATCAGGCTCTGCACTGACAGTGTGGAGCCTGCATGGGATTCTCTTTCTCCACTCTCTCTCTGCCCCTACCCCACTTGCTCTCCTTTCCAAATAAATAACTTAAAATTTTTTAAAATAATAATTGCACATTCTACTTTCGCTTTATACCATTTCGACTCAGTCCAAATTGAAATTAGCCAGAGCAACCATGAGACATTCCAGCTGTTTTTGAGACACTGGTTACCATACTAAGATGAACCGTGTGGGTCATGATACTCTGATAAACAGGAAAGACTGAAGAGGACACAGCTGAGAGTTCATGAAAACTTTAAAGATGAGACGGGGCGGTCTGAGGAGAGTGTCCTGCACCAAAGTGGGGTCACCACAGCTCTGCCTCTGGCTCTGACAGTGGCTACAGGAAATATGAATCATTTGCCAAGGCTCCCTTTGTTGACTTGGCATCCCTCATTTCAAGCCTAAGTCGTCATTTGGGTCAGACTGAGGTCAAGGCTCTACCAGAGGGACAAAGTGGAAAAGCTCCAAAAGAAGCATATACTGTCACCAGCAAAAGTTATGAGACATAATGCTGCCCACTCTCACTGGAACACACACTCACCTCATTAGTATTTCCTGCAGGCGTGCTACAAGTATTTCATTAATTGCTGTCAAGAGAAACTATTTACTCTCTGTCCAGAACACCAAACTGATCCTCCTGCCCTGCTTCTCTCAAAGCAGATTTCAGAACAACGGTGTTCCCTGCATGTCTGCCCTTCCCCATCTCCCTCTCCCCAGTGTTTGGCACTTGCATTGCAGAGTCACAAACACAACATGTGCGTTTTCCTTCCTACTGTATAATCAAACTCAGCCTCCAACAAGATCCTCATCACACTCCTCAGCAAGGGTTGTTCTCAGCTGCTAAGGAGTGGCTGTGGTTCACACTAGATTCCAGAAAGACTAACCCAGAACTATCCTCCTTCTAGATGTGGTTTATAAGCCCAAACTTAGAATCTCAGAGGATAGTCAACAATTCAACAAATTTCCTGAGAACTCACCCAAGCCAAAGTTCTGGATACATAAATAGTTCTGAGTTTGAGGGAGAAGAAAATGTTTCTGGCATGTCCTAGGTGTAGGAGAGATAGCATGTGTGAAAGAAATCCCTGTATAGTATAAGGACATTTAGAAGAGCATGGAGGGTAAGGTAGAGAGATGAGAAGGGAGCAACACGGAGGCACATCTTACTAGTAGATTAAAGAAAAGCTTTTTAAAACAACTCAAAGACACAAATGCCACACTTTGCACTTCCTTGATTAATCTGAAGTGCTCACTCCAAGTAAACAGTGACTCTGACTTGCTCATCAGAGAGATCTTTACCTTTGATGTCACCTTTTCTTTCTTCTTTTATTTTTAACTGTTTGGCCCTGGACATTAGCAGAGGCTTCAGTACAGTGGCTTTCCCTGTACTTTTGCTGTAATGCCTGAAATACCACCATTCCTCGGGCACAAACCTTGTGCCTCAGATGTTCCCCATTAAAATTCAGGAACAAATAAATGCCAGAGAGCAATGGAGCTTTCGTTCTAAACCTCTTTCCCCTCTGGTAAGTTAGATTTTTGCCTTAGTTACTATCACCTTGCTACGACCAAGAAGTTACTATGGTGGGAGGAAGAGGTTTGTTTAGAGGAAAGAGAAGGAAGATTCTGGAACCTGAATGCTTTCTGGGGCAGGCAGGCAGTGACTTCTAAGTGTCCAGCAGAAACCTCCATCTGCCCTCTGTAGCCACAGAACATCCAAACTTCAACTAAAGAGAAAGAGAAGTAGGGCAACCTGGCTGGCTCAGTTGATAGTGCATGGGACTCTTGATCCTGAAGTCGTAAGTTCAAGCCCCATCTTAGGCCTAGAGCTAACTTAAAAAAGAGGGAGGATGCACCTGGGTGGCTCAGCCCAATGAGCCCAACCTCAGCTCAGGTCATGATCTCCAGGTTCCTGAGTCTAAGCCCCACATGGGGCTGATTGCTGTCAGCGCACAGCCGCTTTGGATCCTCTGCCCCCTATCTTTGCCCCTCCCCGGCTTGTGCTTTCTCAAAAATAAACATTTTTTAAAAAGAGAAGTCAGACCTCCTCTCCCCCATAAGCCCTGTGATACTGCCCAAGTCACAAGCATTGAGGATGCACACTTGACCCAAGGGCCCAAAAGAATCTGCCCTGAGTCCATTGTTCCCAGCTTCCTCCACCTGAATTCCACCTGTTATGTGAGTTCTCCTGTTTTCTGCCTCTTCCAATTCTCTCCCTCTCCCACGTTACCGACTGAGGGTCAGGCTCTCCCAAACCTTACCTTTTTTATTCTTAAATTTTCATTTTCTTCCACCAGGGGTCGGCTTTGTTTCTTTCTTTCGGAGGCTGATGCGGCTCCCACTGCGCGAGAGATCTTAATCCAAAAACAGCCTCCCCCCCCTTTTTTTTAAGGTGTCGGAGGCGTCATGGTCGGGCTACAAGACTTGCCCCTGCATCGCAGTTACTCTAGTGGGGAGTGAGCTCGCCAACGGGGGAGGCCGTGGTCATCTCTACCACCAGAAATGCCCTTTCTCCTCCCCATTTGAGGCATTTGAGTTGGATCAAATCTCTTGGGCTGGGAAGACCGGGAAGTGTTGAGGGACAGGTGGGGTCGGACACCAAGTCCTCAGTGTTAATGCCTGCACCAGTGCGCACTAAGGCTGCGGCGGGATCCTGGCCAAATAAGGGCCGGCAGGTCACCGCCATCTTCCCATTGGGTCAAGGGAGTAGAAGGAGTCAGTCCTGCGTGGGTCTGAGCCCAGCGTGGACGCAGGGGGGACCCGACGGGGCGCGGGGATGTGAGGAGTCGGGGCTAAGCTCCCCTGCGCAGGCACTGAGACTTGGCGGCCCAGGGCAGGCATGCTGCCGGCAAGCTTGCAAAGTCTTCCCAGCTGGCCTGGGCGGTAGGCATGAGCCACCAAAGCCCATCTCTCTGCGAACCAGGACGGGACATTCATCTCCAAAAGCCTTTTCTTCTTGCTCTTCCTCCTGTTTCTTCCTTCCCATTTGTATCCCTCTGGCTGCAAACCAAGAAAGGCGCCCAAATATAAGTTAAGTAGCAAATAGCAGTTTGCTCCAGCTTCCCCCCCCCCCACAACACCCCTTAAATCGTGTTTCAAAACAACATAGTGACTTTTGGACAAAATTTTTCTGTTTCACCCACACCACAATAGAGATGCAATGAAGGCGGCTGGTGAAATGTTTGGCTGTGTCATATTCAGTCCCTAAGGCTGGCTTGGGCCAGCACTGGGGCTCTGCTTTGTGTTATGTTCACGGAGAAGATATTAATTAAAAGAAATACATGATTAAAAAGTAATGAGTTGAATAAAAATTATCTCAGCTCATTTTCTGATTATGTTAATTGTTAAAAACCCTTCAATCACGACGTTGCAGTCAATGGGCTTTAATGTGAAATTAGTGGGCTCTTGATAACTTACAGTCCAGAATAATCCTGGCGGTTTAGTCATCATTCCTAATAACAAGGATGTTGCTAAGAACAGAAATTTTACATGATTTTGATACATGCAGCCCTTCCCCCCATGTGTCATTTAAAAAAAAAAAAAAAAGGCTTAGCCTGCCTGCGATTTCCAACTTCCACCGCGGCCTTAGCGGACTGGAGTTTGTGTTCCGGCCCCTTTCGCTCCCCACGCGCAGCTCCACGCCCGTGCGTCCGCGGGTTGCGGGTTGCGGGTTGCGGGTTGCGGGTTGCGGGTTCCCGGCTCAGCGGCGGGGTGCTCCTTTTGCAGACCGTCTGCGCAGCTTCCCCTCCTGGCGGGGTCAGAGCGCCGCGCTGCGCCAGGGACTGTTGGTGGGCGGGGGCGTGGGGAAGGACCGAATTCGCCGCTACTGGGGCTGGAGGGGCCTCGAGGCTGTTTGGGGACCCGTCGCCAAGAGGCGCGCGAGCAAGACTGTGTGTAAACACGCCCAGACAGTGGTGGTGCACCTCGCAGGGTTGCTGGGCAAGGCAGGCCGAGTAGTGGCGCGTGAATGTTTCTGTGTGTCCCTCCTGCTTGTGCGCTTTCAGAGCTTTGAATGCCCCGAATCTCGAGAACCCAGCCGAAGCACTGAGGGAGCGGAGGGTCAAGCGAGCTAGGGAAAAGTCGTCCACGCCTCAGAGCCAGGGTCGGGATCCTGACAGTGCCTAATGCAGAGTAGGCTCTTAATAGATTTTTATTGGATCTAAATGAAAGCTAGTAAATCTGTGCATGATTCTAATGAGCGACGACGGCCCGTGCTCTCAGCAGCCTCTAGCCCTTTTGGGGCTCCCAGAAGGCTCCCACCCGACCCAAGACCAAACTTAGAGCGGAGGATGAGAGTGAGAGGAGGGTTATACGTGGATCGAGGATGAGGAGGGATGCTTTTCACGTATCGACAATAAGACTACATTCTCAGTGAGCCAAGGGAAAGAAGAAATGTCCCAAACGAGCCCTATGCTGTTTTTTTGTTGTTGCCGTTGGCTCCTGGAGAAACAGTGCTGCGCAAATTGGGCCTGTGAGGGAGGTGCCACCGGAAGAGTCGTGGGGTCATGGAATTTGAATAGGTGTGGGCGATGGGCTGCCTGAGGCGGAAGGGATGAGCTCCCGGCGGTCTCAGCCCACCTGGTGCTGGACATCTAGGGAACCCAAAACTAACCATTCCAGGTGCTTTGACACCTGGGCCAACAACCGTCTGCCATCCATCTAGGGACAGGAAGGGATTCAAGCTCCATTTTTCTCCCAAGAGAACTATGTAGGGGGAAATGCATTTCCTGAGTTCTAGCAGTCTGGAATTATACATACATACATATAGAAGTGTATAGAGATCGCTATGCAAAAGTATGTGAGCTGGGCATGTGGGTCAGTGCGGGGAAGGGTGTGTGCATGTGTTACACAGAGGTGATTCATTCCTAGAGCAGGAAGCTCTGTGGCTCAAGGTGCCTTTCTCCAAGCTTCTACCTTTAACACTATCTGGTTGGGGTGTGGAATCGGATTTCACAATGGGGGGGTATTTTGTTTGGGGGCGTTTGTTTTGGTTCTTTTGTGTCTCCGAAAGAGCCATTTTCTTTTAGCGCCTTTAAAAAAATATTTCCACCGTCTCAAGCCCAAAAAAATTGATGAATCCCCTGGGGAATGGAAGGTGAAGGTGTCAGCCACGGACTGGGATGAGCCCCAAGGCTAATTCTTGTTCGCCACTCTATTTGCAGTCGCTGTTAGGCTGAGGATCATTTTAATAAATAACAATGAACTGGAATGGCATCTAGAGGGCTTGTCGGCAACATTTAAAAGCCAATAGAGTTTATAATTCTACTCTATCATTTCTTATTGATTAGCGTAATCAAGATAAAAAGCTAGCCGGGCTCGGAGAACTTCAGCAGCATATCATTAAAGATAAGAGTCAGTTAATTCTGGAGCTGGAGTAATGTGGCTGAAATGAAGAGTTCATTTGCATGAGATGCTGAGCCCAGTAACAAGGGGACAAAAATCACTAATTAGGATTGCCGAATGTCGCCCTCTCTGCAAGCACCCTTTCCAGATCGCGGACGAAGCGGAGATCCACGTTTATGTAAATCTGGGGCAGGGCAGACCGCGCTCTCTCCTTATTGATGGTGATTATCATCCCCGCTCTCTACACCACCCTCCTGGCCCGGCTGCCGGACCAGGGTGGCGATGAGGGTCAGTCCGGACAGATCCTCTTCTTCCCTGCCCAACCCATTCCCCAGCCCCGCAGCCGCTGCAGCGCAGCTCGCCCACTCCTTTAAGGAGGTTCAGGAGTATGTGTCTGGTGCCCCAGTGAACTCGTCCAGCGGTCCAATATCTTAGCCACCGGCTCTGGTCTGGTGTGTGTGGTGGCCTGAGGAAGCCCCACGTCTGGTACAGCGCCCGTGGGGTGAGGGGTGGAGCGTTGCACCCGCCCCGAGCACAGGCCCTGCGGGAAGCTCGGGGCATTTCCCCAGGCAAGGATCCCCAAAGGAGGCCCGGTCTCAGGGCCAAGGTCGGTAACCCCCCACTCGGGTGGCTTCCTCTAGTGTCCCCTGCTTGACCTACCATGCTGGACCGAGCCAGTCCATAGGCACCCAAAGCGCGTGCTAGCGCCCTGGGAGAGCAACTGCGAGTGCGTGCATGTAGCCTGTGTGCCTCGACGTGCAGGAATGCATGCATGTCTGTGTGGCTAAACGTGTATGCAAGTGAGTCCAGGTCATGTGTAACTTGTTGCGGCGTGGACGTTTTGACTGCATGTGCAAACACAATTGAGAACGTTCGAGTAAATGGTTTGCGGTGTATGTTCACTGGGTACACATGTGATACTGTGTATGTACCATGTGATGTGTGTGTGTGGCGCGAAGGGGGCGGGGGGGGGGGAGTTGTGACAACCTGGAGAGGTTCCCCAGAGCGAAAAGCGGTACAGGCGTCAGGGATTTGGGCACCCAGGGGTGAGGTGGGAATTGGGCACTGCGGGGGAAATGGGCGCGAGGCGGGGGCGGGAGAAGGAATCGCCCCCGGCAGGGGCGCCTCGGAGGCCCGTAGGAGGCGCGGGAGAAACCCCTTTTTGCAGCACTTGGCCCTCCCACACCGCCCGGCGAGCGGTCAGGAAAAGCAGCCTCATCTCTCGGCCGGCCGCGGGAGGTTCCCTCAACCCACCCCGGGGAAATGAAAGTAGACAAAAAGGCACCCCAAGATAGGTTTTGTTAACGTAATGAGAGAAGAGGAAGCAGAGACGCCGCTGGACGAGCAAAGACTGCGCGTTCATACCCAGGCCGCAGCCCTTTCTCTGCCCGAGGTGGTTTGGGATTCCTGTCCTCTGCTGAGGGAGATCCCACATCCACGGGCGCTGGGGCGCTGGGAGCTCTCGAAGTTCCTTCCCGGGAGGGAGGGAAAGAAAGGCGCGCGGCTGCTGCGGCAACCCCTCCCGAAGACGCCGCGGCCGCTAAGGGAATCCGGCCCGGCATCCCGCTTTTTGCATCGGCCTCTTTAGAACTAACTTTGCCCCTCACTTGGCTGCGGCATAAAAGAATCAAGGCCTATGCCAGATAATTGTAGGTGTCAGCGTGGAAAGTGGCAGTGTTTGCACACTCTCACAGGTCTCGCTGAGTCCGCTCCGGAGGCTCCGCGGGTCTCTCGCGCCCCACCCCCCGCCCACGGCGCGAAGGCCGCGGCTTCCGAGCCCGCGGCCCACGGACCCCGTGCGCGCCTGCGCGGCACCTGCGCCCGCGCGAGCGCCGAGTCGTCCAGGCCGCGCGCGCTCGGGACCCCACGCGGGAGGTGCCCGCGGAGGGCGCGTCTCTTCAGCATCGACACCCCGCCCCCCATCCCTCTCTCCAGGGATTTTTTTTTTTTTTTTTAATCTGAGCACAGCTGAAGGCTCCCTCACCACCCACCCCTGGGCCTCCCCATACAGAATAAAGTCAGTCTGTATTTAATGGTTATGGCGGATGTGAGGGGGATTTGGCAGAGGCAGAAGAGAGGCCTTTCGCTCTCAAATATCGCTCCTTACGTCGTGTGAGTCTACCAACCCACCACGACCCCATATTCTTGTGCGGGTGTCTGACTCGAATGACAAGCGAGCTGATTTTTTCAGTACATAGCTGGGAAATGTAGTGAGTGATAATAGAGATTTCTCTTTCATTTTTTACGCTTGACTTGGTTATTGTTGCTTTTCTTTTCCCGTGATTCCTTCTGAGGATTAGCTCTGACTTCCCCACTATTGGCGGTCAAAGTGGCCCCGACTCGGGATGACAATTGACGGGGATCAAGGGATTGCCCATTCTGTGGCTGTAAGAACGGATTCGTGCCAGAGAAACTCATCAAGTGGAGGCGGAGAATAAAGACCGTTCGGGGGTAAATGTATTCATTGAGAAGGGTTCTCCCAAATTGCTTCTAAGTTTTTTTAATGAAAAGTAACGATTGCAGCAATCAGCGGCTTTTTGGCGGATTACAAATCTGGAGGGAGCTGCGGCGCTGCATTGAAAAGCGCCCCCGCCTTCGCACGGGGCAGCCGGTTCACAGGAGCAGCGCGAGGGGCGGGGGTCCCCGTCACCAGACAAAGGCGGGAGGGGGCGAGCTGCGTCGGGTGCCCTCGGGCGCTCCGGAGCGCCCCGGGGAGCCGATCGTCCACCCGGGCGCAGGTGTGGCAGAGGGAGCCTCCCCCTCCCCACACACGCCGAGTACCGCGAGGGGCAGGGTCTTGGGCAGTGTCTGGAGAGGTCGACCCCACCCTGGCCACGGGGCAGATCTCGGCCTTAGGAGCGAGGACGGTGCGTGAGAAGGACCGAGCAGGTGACGGTGGGGCAGAGGAGCCGAAGGTGCGAGCTGGCTCCTCCACCTCCATCCCGGAACTGAGCGCGCGAGTTCCTTCCTTTTGGGGACGCCCGACTTTGCAGACACGAACCGAAGCGTGGGGACCCTCCAGGTCCGGGTAGCATCTTCCCCAGGTGCCCCGGGTAGGAGGGAAAGTTGGGTCTCCTCCCCGGGGCGGGCGCAGGATGGCCGCGAGCCGAACCGCGCGGAGCCAGAGGCGCGCAGGCTGGCGGCCCGACGCCCACACGCTGTCGTCTGACCCGCGCCGGTCCCTCGGCGCCCGGGGAACCCGAGCGCACGCCCTCGCTCTCCCCGAGTCCGCGGGCGCAGCCTCCCAGCCCCGGGACTCGGGGAGTCGTCTTAGAAAACGGGGGGCGGGGAGGGAACGAGAGCGCAGAGACAAAACGCTATTCTCACAGAGGTTGAAATCAGCTGCAGCGGCCTAAGGCAGCCGCATTCAGCCTGACTTTTTATACATTTATTTTTTTTAATAGTGTATCTTAGCAGGGGGGTGGGAGGTATGTTTTTTCAAACCGACTTCTTTAAGGCTCTCTGAAGTAAATAAGGGAGCAGAGAGACAAGGGTGGGGAAGAGAAGAAGAAAAAGAAAGACTCTCCCCTCTCCTACCCCCCTCCTCAAGTTTAAAAAGAATAAATCCAGCAGGCAACTCCACAGCCCTGAAGGTTTAACTTTTTTTCTTTGCAGCTTGTCAATGCGACCATTGCTTTGATGGGAGGCTCCTCAAGGTGACACATTTCTGAACTTCACCCCCTTTTCAAACTAACTCCCTACCTCCTTGTTAGTGGCCAGCTCTGAACTTCTGCAGAGTGTTTTTGTGTGAGTCAAGGCTCATTCACGGGCGCTTTTGTGGGCCTCTCCTCCTTTCAGGCCTCAGCGTGTTACACCAATTAAAGGGCGACGTGCTGTAAATGTAATGGGCCGCTCTGCGATTGTTTCTGACAAGCAACAAAACACATCGATCCACCCCTTAGATTAGGCCGTTGAAGGGGAGGTTGAGGCCGGTCAGTTTACTGAATAGTTTGTGAACTGTAATTCTGAGGACTCATGTGAAAAAAAGTCTCTTCCCACCTCCCTCAGCTTGCTTCCCCTCCCCAAAACCTCCAAAAAACGAGGGAGAGGGAGAGAGAGAAAAAGTGACATCCATGGGGCAGAATGGGGTCACTAGAGGAAAAAAACAAAAAAACAAAAAAACAAAACAAAACGGTGAGGAGCTTGTCCTGTCATTTGGATTGTCCAAAAAGCTCCTCCAGTCCTTTCCCCTCCTTCCTTACTTCTTTGAACCTGGCCCTCAGTTTTATTGGCCACAGCAGCCTTCTCCCTTGAGGGTGGGCCTAGTACCCCGGCCCCATTAGACTTGAGATCAGGGTAGCAGTGAGGAAAAGTCAGGTTGTCTTGGAAAATCCCACTGGGGGTTGATCTGGTCCTAGTGGGACAGTGATGAGTCCCAGGCTGCAGCCACCCCCAGCGTCCCTCCCAGGCAGGGGGCTCAGCCCCTCCTCTTTCTCCACAAGCCTGCGTGCTGCAGAGGCCCCAGTGCCAGCCCTCTGCCTGGCTTCTCTCTCTCCTGCTGGGCTCCTCTCTCTCCTTATCTCTCTCTCTCTCCTCCCTCTTCCAGCGTCTGCATCCATCCTGGCTTTTACAGTTCTCTGTCATAACCGGACATTTCACCTGGAAAGCAGAGGTTTTGAGATTACCTCCTCCATCTTCCTCACCAGTTCCGAGGCCCAGAGAAGTGACTTGTCCAAGCTCACAAAGCATAGAGCTGAGCTGCAATTGGAGTTCAGATCTCTCATCCCATCCGTCGCCTCCAGTGCCATCCCACAAAACACCCATCCTCCCATACATCACCGCCCCGCCCCCCACCAACCTACCTCTGAGCCAGCTTCTCTGCCCGTCCTCAGCCTCAGGCACCCCCAGCTCCTGAGGCTTTGCCTATGTGTTCCTGCTCTCACTGCTCTCCTCTCCATCCTGCCACACTCTGCCCATCCCCAGCCTTCCCAGCCCGACTCCATTCGACAGATAGTTACTGAGTATCAGTTACACCCAAAGAACACCTTGCATTTTCTATGAAACTTTCCCCAGCCACTCTTCTTCACTAAGTCCCCTCCTCACTCAAATTCCTCTACCTGGAATTCCACCAGCCCTCATTGCTTGCTGCCTGGAAATCTACTAGGCGTTCTTCAGGACCCTGCTCAAATGACACTTCTGTGAAGCCATCCCAGGACACACAGACCCCAAGGAAGGAAGGAGGTGTAGCCTGATGAAGCAACTCTTTGAAGCCCAATGTGGGGCTAGAGAGAGGCGCAAAGGCCTACAGCCTTCTGGGCCACATCAAGGATTTGGGGTTGTACCCCAGAAGCAATGGGAAGCCACTGATGGCTTTGACCATCCCATTGATGGTCTCTTCTAGATTGAACTTCGAGAATAGAGACGATGTCCTTTTGCTCTCTGTGTCCCTCTACTCCTATCCCAGTGTCTGGCACATAGTGCCCCAAAACTATTTGCTGAGTGCATAAATGAGCTAATAAGTCATTAAATACATACCATCCAGCCCTTCCTTATCTCTTAATTCTGGTTAGCCCACTTACAAGTGCCAGGACGGTTGGGACCAAGTCACAGTGTCTCTGAATTCTCTACAGAATCCAATCGATGCTAGTTCCATGCTAGGGATACAGTACACGCTTGTCCATTGACTAAGGTGTGCAAAGGAAAGAACGTACAGTAAGGAGGTCTGACGTCTCATTGCTAGTACTAATAGCCTTACCTTGGGGAACACCTTACACAAACCACTCTGAAGCCTTGGCTTCTTTATCAATAAAATGGGAACAATGCTACTTATTTCGTGGGTTGTGTGGACTAACCAATACCATTTGTATCAAAATAAATTGATTGTGAAGGAATACATTAATGAGTTAAATTTAGTGCATGCCCTGAGGTCAGGGCGAGACCAGTGGTGTAGGCACCACTTTAAAATGACAAAAGATGGTCCAGGAGCAAGCCAATCTCGGAAGAACTCCTCAGACTCTCGCAGCAGCTGGCAGTGAGCCCAGCTGGTTCCACATATTCCCCTAGGGCGTGTCTCCGCTGCTGACACCCTTCACGCTTGGCTCCCTATATGGTCCCGCTCTAAGAAGCCTGTTTCACAGAAGCCCCAATTCCCTTGCTGCCTGTAGAAGGCTGCACTTGGAGATGGGACAGCTGGACCCCAGGGATACCGAGGCAGAAGTCATGCAGACTTTGATTCCTGCTAACAAGCAAAGACCCACTCGTGGCGAGAGCAGATGGGGCCCACCAGCCCCCTGGCTGCTCACCAAACTCTACTGCCTGGTTCCTGTGGAGTTCTTGTCCTGGAGGCCCACACGGCGTTGGAGACCGAATGTGAGTATGAGAGCAGAGTGCGAGCATGCTGGGGGGCGGGGGGGAGGGGGGGGTGCTTGCTTGCCTGTGAGTGTGTGTCTGTGTTTGTGTTCCAAACCATCGTAGTTAGCCTCTGCCAAACATAGTGGAGAAAGAATCTCCAAAGAGGAAAGGGGGAGTCTTTTTAAGTTTCTACTTCTAAATCAAAATTTAAAAAAAAAAAAAATAACTGCCTCTTAACTCCATTTAAGAACAGAAAGGAGAGGAAACTGGCTTCTTAGCTTTGCCTGTTGTGCTTTCATCTGAACATTTTTTAACCTCAAGGAGCAGGCGTAGAATCTATTATCTGTTAAGCTCTGAAGCAAGTCAGCCAAGCCAGGGAGAACTCCAGGAGCACGAGGGGGTAGTCCAGTCGGGTGGTGAGAATCGTGTGGCAACTCACGTCCTCCCTGTGGAGATGGCTTTCGTGTCTGCAGGCTAAGTATATGCCGGACGAGGAGGGCTGCCGTCATTGGAGCTAACGTGGGGACAAATGCGTCCTTAGAGACTTTTCACACCAACCTGATATGTGTACTGCTAAATCCTCTCCCCGGGCCCCAGATAACAACAAAAGCTATCTTTCGTCTTCTGTTGATGCATGTATCCCTCAGCCACAAGGAATGCACGTTGCTTCGGCTCATTGTCAGCTCTTGCAACCATAAGTGATTTCAGTCAAGGATTCTAGGCCAGAATATTTTCTCACAGATGAACTCCTCCCCAGAGAGAGTCGTGTGTTCTCAGAGGAGAGTCACTTTGGCGGCTGGGAGGTGCGGAGCTGTGCACAGGGAAATTGGTAAGCAGCACCAAGGGAGCCAAAGGTAGAGAAGAATTTCTCGGGGGTGGGAGAAGATACTAGCTGTGGAGAGGGGACTAGGAGCCTCTGATCCCTGGAGAAAAGACATCCAAAGGCAGTCTACGAAGGGTACCAGTGCTGCGTGAGAGCTGAGTAGCAGTCCCCTTGCCATAGGATGGTAGGTGGGGGAAGCAGAAACCTAAACAAGAGAATTCACTTACATCTGAAAAAGAATGGGCTAAATTAGGATTCGGTCCTTGGGCCTGTTCCAAAAAATATTTGTGAAAAGTTGGTTGAAAGAATAAGAATACCACCATCCAAACCCTAATTTTGCTATTATATAGAAGCCCGGATTTCTAATTAGAAAAATGTTTTCCTGATTTTGTCTTTGCTACTGGTGTGTGACCTCTTAATTTAATTTTGGTTTTTGCTTCTACAAACCAAGTGCCGTGGAAACTTTTCCCTGTGGTGCGTCAAAGGCAGGGGAATGTAGAACACTGGTAATTATATATTGTGCACCTAATTCATTTAATTAGCAGTTATCATGCATCCTTAATGGTTCCTAGCCACAAACTAGATTTATATCTGAGGATAGCAGCCTGCTTCAGAGATCTCTCATGCGTGTCTCTGTGATGCAGAAAGAGGGAGAGTGTTCTTAGTAGAATGAGGCTAGAATTCCCCAGGATGCCCAACATTTCCTGCTGCCTTCTGCCTCTGCCTTGACCTGAGCTGAGCCAGTGAGGTTGGTGCCCCATCAGTGATACCACTGCCCAGTTTACTCAAATAGCTAGTCAGTGGGACTGAAGATCCAAAACCTAATATTTTTTGTAAAATTTATTTTTGACTTTTCAGTCACTTGCCTGATCTGGCAAAGAGAATGTTCCTAGGATTCTTCAATTCCTCTTCTCAAGGAGTGTTGTTAACTCTTTGAGAGAACTCTCACATCTATGCAAAATGTTACACATTTGGGAACATAAACTAGAGAGAAAGCTCACATTTAGAATACATGGCGCTTTTTTTTTTTTTGGTGTCACATGACATTTCATGGTGGATGGAATTCAGGGCTGGTGCATACAGTTACATAGGCTACATACTGCACAATGATGGAGGGACAAAGTGACAGAGGGAAGCATTCAACAGATTATAGATGGGATTGGGTCTACTCATGGCGGTAGGGGTAAAAAATGGAGGGTTTCCTCCATTGCTCCTGGTCTTTATTTTGCCAACTTAAGAAAACTGCAAAAGATGTTGAAAATAGTGTGTTGCTTTTGGATGAAATGACAAAATTTAAGATCTGGACCCATGCAACTCGGGCCTAAAATCTGCCTCTGCCATACACAAGCTGATTCTCCTTGGACAGACTCCTTAACCTCTTTGTGTCTCAATTCTTCATCTATAAATAATAGATAAATAATATTATATATTAAGAGTAACCACATCATGAGTTCATGAGGATTAAATGAATTAAGACATGTAAAAAGCTTAGAATCATGCCTAGCACATTGTAATTGCTCAATTAATCACTGTTGTTAGGGTTAGGGTTAGGGTTAGGGTTAGGGTTAGTACACTGTTGAACAACGTGTACTTTTCCTCCATTGTGGCAAAGGATAGAAACACAAGTTTCCCATTATTCTTTTTAGAAAAAAGTAAAGTCCTTGTATCGTTTGGCAGGAAGAGGAAAGGCGCTCAAGTAGATAGAACAGGTCTAGTTACATTGTAACCACCTACTGTGACCTTGGCTGTGTCCTCTACAGCTGCATAAGCAAATTGAGGGTGATAATAGTATCTACCTTGCAAGATTGGTATGAGGATTAAAGACAAAACCTGGAAAGGGTCCAGCACAGTGCCTAAGGCTCTGTGCTTTAAGAGGCTCTCCAGAAGTGTTAGCTATTGTCAAATTGAAGTTAAGCCAAGACACGGCATTTGGATACTATTATCACCAGAGTCACTGAGGGTGTTCCAGCTTGGTGAGAAAAACCTTCCCCCTCCCCAAGCCCCCAGCTAAGGGAGTGATCTAAAAATCTTTACATGGGGTTTATGTTCAGACCCTAGAACTCTTCTGGATCACTAGACCTTGGTGTTTGATCTGCTTGCTCCACTTCCTCCTAGGCCCAGGTCAAAAGTAACATTTGCAGGGACTGAAAAGACTGGTCAGGGGAGGTAGAGCCTGTCCCCAGTGCCTTTTGTACATGTGACCATGTTCTGAGTACCAGATCATTAGCTCCATGAGGGCAGGACCCATGTCTGTTTCTGTTCAATATTATATCCCCAGAGACTTTAGTGAATATTTCTTGAATAAATCTTAAAAATGTATTATTAATGACTTTCTTATTCAATACAGCTGAACTCAGTGAATGGAACCCTTAATTTACCTGAGTTTTTTTTTAATTTTGAATTTTTAAAAATTTGAATATAGTTGACACAAAATGTACATTAGTTTCAGGTGTACAACACAGTGGTTCAACATCTCTGTACATTATGCTGTGCTCACCACAAGTGTAGCTACCATCTGTCACCATACAACCCTATTACAATATCATTGACTATATTCCCCATGCTGTGCCTTTTATTCCCATGACTTACTCATTCCATAACCGGAAGCCTGTATCTCCCACTCCCCTTCACCCATTTTGCCCGTCTCCCAACCCTCTTCCCTCTGGCAACCATCAGTTTGGTTTTTATATTTATTGGTCTGATTCTGCTTTTTGTTTGTTTCTTCATTTGTTTTGTTTTTTAGATTCTATACATAAGTGAAATCATATGGTATTTGTCTTTCTCTGACTTAATTTCACTTAGCATAATACCCTTGAGGTCCATCCATGTTGTCACAAATGGCAAGATCTCATCCTCTTTTATGGCTGCATAATATTCTACTCTGTATATATATATATATGTATATATGTGTATTCCATTGTATGTATGTATATGTGTGTGTATCTCTATCCATTCATCAATCTCAGGACACTTGGGTTGCTTCCATATCCTGGATATTGTAAATAATGCTGCAATAAACATAAGACTGCATATATCT
Source organism: Hyaena hyaena (assembly GCF_003009895.1). NCBI lineage: Eukaryota > Metazoa > Chordata > Mammalia > Carnivora > Hyaenidae > Hyaena > Hyaena hyaena. Next base: position 2,007,953 of record NW_024080756.1, read on the forward strand.
TTTCAAATGAGTATTTCCTTTGCTTTTTCTTTTTTTTTAATCTTTTGTTTATTTCTGAGAGAGAGGGAGAGACAGCATGAGCAGGGGAGGGTCAGAGAGAGAGGGAGACACAGAATCCGAAGACAGGCTCCAGGCTCTCAGCTGTCAGCACAGAGCCCAGACATGGAGCTCGAACCCACAAACCGTGAGATCATGACCTGAGCCAAACTCAGACGCTTAACCGACTGAGGCACCCAAGCGCTCCTCTTTTTCTTTCGGTAAAAACCCAGTAGTGGAATTACTGGATCATATGGCATTTCTATATTCAATTTTTTGAGGAAGCTCCATACTGTTTTCCACAGTGGCTGTACCAATTTACATTGCATCAAAGGTGAAATGTAATAGTGCACAAGAGTTTATTTTTTTTCCACATCCTCACCAACACTCATTTCTTGTCTTTTTGATTCAGGCCATTCTGATAGGTGTGAAGTGCCCTACACCTCACTTTGTGAAAGAGGAAGCTAATAAAACTAGCTCCTGTGAGGAATTCAGTATATTAAAAAAAACTAATCAGGGGCATCTGAGTGGCTCAGTCAGTTAAGTGTCTGACTTCAACTTAGATCATGATTTCACAGTCCATGAGTTGGAGCCCCACATCAGACTCTGTGCCAACAGCTCAAAACCTGGAGCCTGCTTCGGATTCTGTGTCTCCCTTTCTCTCTCCCCCTCCCCTACTCACTCTCTCTCTCTCTCAAAAATAAATAAAAACATTAAAAATTTTTAAACTAATGATATTTTTTCAGAATGTGATCGGGATTTGCCCAGATTCAGCCCAGTTTCTATGCCTCGTATATGGAGACTCTTCATATCATAGAAGTTCTTCAACCAACATTTACAGAGCCAATCCTATATGCCAAAGACTGAAATAATAACTTATGCTTTTAATGTACTAATTAATTTCACATATAAAGTCAAAGTAATTCTCCCGAGATAAAAAGAAAAGTATTACCACCTTCATTTTCTCTTTCTCATCTGTGGAAAGTAGGGCTCAGAGAAGCTTGGTGATGTTCCTGAGCTTCCTTGATGATACAATGGATGTAGGGGGTATTCTGACCCCTTAAACACACCGTTTCCACTTCTCCCTGCGATCTCTTCTTTGGGAACTGCTATTTAAACTCATGACTCACATGTCACCAAGACACCAAATATTGTCACGATCTTCCAAGGAGAGGAAAGTAAACTTTTTGTTTTTAAGTTTAATTATTTATTTTGAGAGAGAGAGAGAGCATGCACAAGACAGGGAGGAACAGAGAGAGTCCCAAGCAGGCTCCATGCTAACAGTGCAATTCCCACTAATGGTGACATCATGACCTGAGCTGAAATCAGGAGCTGGACGTTTAACTGAGCCACCCAGGTGCCTCAAGAGCAGTTTTGTTTTCAGATTGTCATTTAATGGGTATAGAGTTTCGGTTTTACAAGTAGAAAAAGTTCTGGAGATTGGTTGCACAGCAAAGTGTATTGAACTGTACACTTAAAAATGGTTAAGATGGGTGGTTGCCTGGGTGGCTCAGTCGGTGGCTCAGTCTGACTCTTGATTTCAGCTCAGGTCACGATCCCAGGGTTATGGGATGGTGCCCCATGTCCAACTCTGGGCTGAGCACATGGAACCTGTTCAGGATTCTCTCTCTCTGTCTCTCCTTCTGCCCCTTCCCACTACTTGCTCACGCTCTCACGCTCTCTCTCTCTCTCTCAAATAAAAGAAATTAAAAAAAAAAAAAAGGAAACATCTTCCAGTGAAATGGCTTTTTTAATACAAGCATTTTCTGGTTAACACAAAGGTTTTATCAAAAAATTAGTCAAGAACACTTCACTCCCTAGTCTACCCATTAATCCAAATTTAAATGTAATTATCTAAGATTTAAAACAGAAAAAAAATAAGGCATTTTTGGATATTTCTAACAATCTAAATAGAAACTTTCAGCATGCATTTCCGCAGCTGATGATTTACACCCCCTGCCAGGCACATCCCAGAATGTGGATCTCTCTGTGGATCCCAATCCTGGGGAACTAGCACAAGAAGCCACAGGGCCTCAGAGAAACAAGGACCGAGAGACTGAATAGGGAATAGCAGCAATTTCCCATGAAGTCCAGCTTTACTTTGCCAATAACCACCAGCCCTCCCCTATACATAGGTAAGTTTGAATGGGTCTTTAGTTCTTAAAATCAAATTTACTTAGATTAGGACAGTTGTGAGAAAGGCTGCCCTCAAAATGAATTGGATGGGAAAGGATGGAGAATCTGGTCACAAGTCCTGGGGGAAACTGCCACACCAGCCAAGTTTGTCTAGCATCCTTCAATCTCTCCACCCTCACCTACTTTTTAACCACTCCCCATCACAGGTGGCCTACACTCCCACACTGACCTTTGCTTCTGAAAGGTCCTAATTGCCATATTCTTCTTCGTTCATTTTTGGAATGTTCCCCGTTCCCCGAGCTTCAGAATTACTGTTACAAGTTTCTTGGGTAGGCATTAAGATTATCTGACCAAGCTAACTCATCCTAACTTGACTTATCCCAGAGAATTAAAAGTTATACCCAGAGATGGCTGGGTCAGTTAACTCCGACTTTGGCTTTGTTCATGACCTCATGGTTAATGGGTTCAAGCCTCAAGTTGGGCTCTGTGCTGAAGGGCTTAGAGCCTGCTTCAGATTCTGTATTTCCCTCTCTCTCTGCCCCTCCCCCACTCTCTCTCTCTCTCAAAAATGAATAAACATTAAAAAAAAAGTTATACCCAGAGAATTCAAAAGAAGACCTTATGAACAAAAACAAAGTTCTGGTTTGTGGGGGGTTTTCTGAGTTCTTTTTATTATTATTTTTTGAGAGACAGAGTATGAGTGGGGCAGGGACAGAGAGAGAGGGAAACAGGCTCCATTGAATCCGAAGCAGGCTCCTAGCTCTGAGCTGTCAGCACAGAGCCCAGAGCTCAAACTCACAAACCATGAGACCATGATCTGAAGTCAGAAAACGCTTAACTGACTGAGCCACCCAGGGGCCCTGGTTTGTGGGTTTCATACCAGAAATGTTTCAGGAGCCCAAGAATGAAGTGTTCTGGGTCATGTGCTCACCCCTGGTCAGTAAGCAGAGGACAAGGAACATGTGGCCCACAGGGCAGGCCAAGGTGGACAGTTTTATTTTATTTTATTTTATTTTATTTTCTAAGTAATCTCTATGTCCAATGTGGGGCTCAACTCATGACCCCAAGATGAAGAGTTGCATACTCTACCTACTGAACCAGCCAGGCATCCCATAGCAGACAATTTTAGAAGAAGATATGAGTGGTGGCAGTAATTGGTCTCTCCTTTATATGATTCTTGTATTAATCTGCTCAGGTTGCCATAACAAAATGCCATAGACTGTATAGCTTAAACAATAGAAATTAGTTTTCTTATAGTTGTGGAAGTTGGGAAGCCCAAGTTAAAGGTGCTGGTTGGTTTGGTTTCTGGTGAGAGCTCTCTTCTTGACTTACAGATGACTACCTTCTCTCTGTGTCCTCACATGAGGAAGAGAAAGTTTGGGTGTGTCCTCTTCTTTTTATAAGGGCACCACCCCCACCGGATTAGGGATCTACCTTCATGACCTCATTTAACTTTTATTACCCCTTCACAGGCCCTATCTCCAAATATAGTCACGTTGGGGGTTAGGGCATCAACACATGAATTAGAGGGGGAAGAACACAAACATTTAGTCCATAATATTCCACCCCTGACCCCTCAAATTCATGTACTTCTCACATACAAATACATGCACTCCATTCCAACAGCCCCTGAAGTCTTAACTCATTCCACCATCAGTTCTGAAGTCTAAAGTCCAAAGTGTCACCTAAATAGCACCTAAATCAAACATGAGTGACACTAGAGGAGATTTGATTCATCCTGAGGCAGAATTCCTCTCCAGATATGAACCTGTGAATCCGGACAAGTTACGTGATTCCAAAATACAATGGTTGGTGGGACAGGCATAGAACAGACATTCTCATTCCAAAGGAAAGAACCAGGAAAGAAGGAAAGGGTGATGAGTCTCAAGTAAGTCTAAAACCTAGCAAGACAAATTCCATTAGCTCTTAAGATTTAAGAATAATCCTCTTTGGTTTGATGCACTGCCCTGCAGGGTCACTGAGGTGACAGTGTCACCCTTAAGGCTCTGCAGGCAGCCCCCACCCCTTCAGCTCTCTGCGGGGGGGCCCCCACCATGGCTCTTTTCAAGGACCCCGCCCTCTGAAACCAAAGAGGAAATAGCCTTGCTCCTGGGTCTGTGGCGGGAGTAGCAGCCCTAGTGATCTATAAATCACCTTTAGGATTATTCTTCCCTTTTTCTTGAAGGATAACCCATATTAGCAGCCTTCCTTCATTCTCATTTTCTAGAAGCTGTCAGTGTTTCTGATGGCATAATCCCATCTCTATTTCTGGATTCTGCCGAGATGGCTGATTAGATCCATGGTTCACACCACATTAATCTCCTTATCAAAGGGTTGTTTAGCCATTCCCTTCGGGTTCTTTTCAGAATACCTTCTTCATTTTTGCAGTGTGGATATCCTGAAAATTCTCCAAATCTTTAAGTTCTGGTTTTATTTTTGCTTAAGGATTCCTTCTTCAACACATTTCTCTCCTTTCACCTCTTAGTACTTTGCTTAGAAATCCCCTCTGCTATATATCCTATTTCATCACTCACAAGTTTAACCTTCCAGAAAACACTACTTAACACATCTGAGCCAAGTTCTTTGCCACTTTGTAACAAGGATCATCTTTCCTCCAGTTTCCAACAATCCATTCCTCATTCCTACTTGAGACTTCACCAGAATGACCTTTAACATCCATATTTCTATCAACATTCTGTTCATGATCACTGATGTGTTCCCTAAGAAAATGGAAGCTTTCTTTCCAGCTCTCCTTTCTTTCTGAGCCTTTACTACACTTGACTTTAACATCCATCTTTATAGCATGTACCTCAAACTCCTCCTGACTCCTCCTCACTCATTCCCTGGTGCCAAAGCTGCTTCCCCATTTTTAAGTATTTATTATAGCAGCACCCGCACTTCATGGTACCAAAATCTGTATTTGTCAGGGTTCTCCAAGCAATCAGAACCCATAAGACATCTATCTATACAGAGAGAGATTTATTATAAGGAATTGGTTCAAGCAATCATGGAGGCTGACAAGTCTCAAGAGGTTCAGTCAGCAAGCTGGACTCAGAAGAGCCAGACCAGGACCAGTTCTGGTCCAACCACTGGTGAGCTCAAGATCCAAGAAGAATCAGTGCTTCAGATTAAGCCCAACATTTCAGATTAAGTCCAGTGTTTCTGATTAAGTCCAAAGGCAGGAAAAAATTGATGTCCTCAGCTCAAAGGCAATCAGGCAAGAGGAATTCCCTCTTAGCTTTTTAAATTTTATTCAGGTCTTCAACTGAACTATGAGCCCCAGATCGGGGAGGGCAATCTGCTGTACTCAGTCTACCAGTTCAAATGTTAAGCTCACAGACACGTCCAGAATGATGTTTGACCAAATGTCTGGGCACGCTGTCACCCAGTCAAGTTGACACATATAATACACCATCACAGTTCTCAACCTCATAAATCACCCTAGACTTATAAGTATACATTGAAATGCCCTGGGGAGCTTTAAAAACATCCCATACTCTGGTCCCACCCCCAGAAATTCTTTTGTAACTGGTCTGAGGTGCAGCTCTTGGGAGTTTTAAAAGTTCCTGGGCACCCTAACATGCAGTCAAGGTGGCCAGATGACGGACTTTGGCAAGCAAACTTAGTGGGGGCAGAGCACTTTCTGTGAATCACCCCACAGCTACCACCAACTATCGTCTAAGAGTCTCTTAATCCAGTTAGCCGAGGGCCCTTTATTCACTGCTAGCTGTAACAGCAAAGGGGTATTAAGCAATTTGACAATACAGGTGCTAAGTACGCACATGGTAAAGGTGATAATGGCCTGTGTTTCATAATTTGTGTGCTTTTGATTCCATGTACTTTTTATCATTTAGCTGATTTTTCGTAGTTACTACTTTTTCATCTGGGTTGGCGGGCACATCACCCTTCATTTTCCCCAGGGCTGTGTCCACAGCCAAAAAAGTAAGGATGACTTGACTAAAGGACCTGCTGGCAAGACCTTAGCGACCACTGCTGTCCCTGTGCCCCGTTTGGGTTCTGGAGTTTGAGTCTGGCCTCCTGTGGCACAGGGAGGAGGAAGAGGCTGGGAGAGTGACAGGGGAGAAACACCCCTCTCCACTGTAGCTGAAGAAGAGACTGAGGCCTGGGTGTGGGTGGGATCACCAGATAGGATTCTGTATATTTAGATGGTAGTTCTGGTCCTTTCATCCTAATGCTAAGAGCAACGAGTGACACTTTTCTCTGAGGGACAGCAATTCTTCCTCACTGCCATGGGGTAAATAAGGCAAACCAAAATGACAATTCATTGTCTGGGTGAGATTTCATACAGTATTTGCTCAATGTCAATCCAGCAAGAGGCAAAAGTGCATGGAAATGTATTGCATGGTAAACAAGGGCTACGTTATCTTGCCCCAGCTTTTGTCATGAAGGAGAACTGCAAAAACTCTCAATTCCTTAAAATAGATGCTAATCCCTTAAGAATAATTTGCTGATAACTTTAAGAACCCTGGAGCCAACCCTGCCAAGCCCCGCGATGCACAGCCTCAGTTTGGAAAGATGGACGGTGGTGACAGTGAATGTACTGAATGTCACAAAACTCAACATGGTTTAAATGGGGTAAAAAAAAAAAAAAGTAAGTTCCACATTAAAAAAAATAAAGGCATCCCATATTGAGAATTCACACCATCTTTACATATATCATACCAAGACAAAACCCCTGAAGGTTTTACTGTCTTAATCAGAAGGTCCAGGTTCAAATACATTTGAGGAGGCACGAAACAGGATGGCAGAGAGATCAGGTCTAGGCAACAGCCAACCGATACCCACGCTTCCGAAAAGCCCTGTGGTTCTCAAGACCCCAAAGACCTAGTGATGGTTTTGCTTAGTTGAGCCGGCGTTCGGGTGGCCCAGAAGCGACGGGGAGGGAGGTAGACAGGGAGAATCTTCCTCCTCCAGCCGACGAGAAGAGGCCGGGCCGCCCACCAGGGCCGGACAGCCGCCCCCACCGGCAGCTGCCGCCCAGCTCCCCGGCCCGCCCTCGCCCCCGGCCTGCGGAGACGGCGTCCGGCCCGCGCGGGCCACCCGGGGCCGCGCTCCGAACTCCCAGGGCCTCCTGCGGCTGCTTCGCCCGCCTCCTCCCGCTCGCCCGGCTTCCAGGTTCAATAAGGATTACATCATGGAGCAAGTATGCGGGGCAGCCTGAGAATCAAAGCCGTCACAATCAGAGGCTGGTTAACTGTAATGTTGCTGAAACACATCCTTCCCACCCCCTCCTCTCTCCCCTCTCCCCACCCCAGCCCTCTGCTTTTCGTACTATTAAGCATAGTATTACTGGGGAGAGGAAAATCTGATCAAAACTGTCGACCGCCAACGGCAGATTTTCTATGCATTCTATAAAGGCCACCTTAACGATTTCCCTAATTAATGGATGACATCTTTGGCTGAAGGAGAGGCGATGGATTCGACTCTGTCTTCGTCTTTGTTAACCTTCTAATTAACTTTCGTAGGTCACCCAGGTCTCCCAAACCTAAAAAGTGAAGAGGCCCATTGTGCGGGGAGCAGTAAACTTACTTTTTCTGCTGGGGTACTTAAAAGGGAGAACGATTATAAGCCGAGAAAAATAACTCCATTTAAAAGCTTTGTGGCTGCAGAGAATGCATAGGTCCCTCCCTCAGAAAATAATTGAAACACCTTTTATACCAATATTTCTATGCATAATAAAAACAAATTAGCAAAATGCATCTAAATTCAGCAGCACTTTCAAATTACCTTTTTTGGAATGCAAGCCTCTGCGAGTCAACAAAAGGAGTGGGGTTTAGAGAGAAAATTGCAACAGCTACCCGCCTTTATGCAGGGCAAGTGCAGGACGGGGCCTGGGGCTCCCATACCTCTGAGCCACCTCCCTCAGGAAATGCTCCTGCCCAGGCTGGGGGATGAACCGCCCTGGGGGACCCAAAGCCTGTGGGCAAAACGAGCAGATCTTTTTCTGGATAGGAGGGATCTTTGGATGTTCAGAAATATTTTAATGATCTTCATGAAAAATGGAAACAAACAGGGTGGTGGAAAAGCCGAAAAACAAGATGAAACCCCACTGTGATCAGCGAAATTGACAAACCAGAACAATTTTTTTTTTTTTTTAAGTAAGACATATACCTGTTGGAACTTTAGCCTTGGTGGATTTGCCAAGAGTTGTCGCTGCCGCTCCAATTCCCTGGCATCTCTGGCCAAGCAGAGGAACACTGAGGGAAGAGCAGGTAGGTGTTCAGCCTAAAATGGAACCAAGCTGGAGGCTCCTTTAAAGAAGAGCTATACTGAAAGGGGACTACGCTGAGATATCTTGCAAGGGAATGAGATTCCTAACCCAAGGACAATAGCAGCAGTGACTTTAGCATTGCTTCTGATTATAAACAGAGCCAGAGCTAATTACAAAAAAGTACAAATACTTTAAATACTGTCAATATTTTAAAATTTTTAATGCTTATTTTATTTTTGAGAGACAGAGCACTAGCGGGAAAGGGACAGAGAGAGAGTGAGACACAGAGGCTGAAGCAGGCTCCAGGCTCTGAGTTGTCAGCACAGAGCCCAAGGGGGGGGGCTCGAACTCATGAACTGTGAGATCATGACATGAGCTGAAGTCGGATGCTAACCTACTGAGAGACCCAGGCGCCCATAAATGCTGTCGATATTTTAATCCTGTCTTTCCCTTCTTTTTCTGTGCACCCCTAAATTTTTACATGGTTCAGATTTGTATCCATTTTTGTTCCTTTAATACCGTATAATGAGCATTTTTCTGTGTTGTTAAAAATGGGAACAAGATCCTTTTGGAGTCCTGCCCACACACCTAGACTGAAGGTGCAGGAAGCATCTTTATGCCCTCTCTTCTGGAAGGCTGCCACTCATGGGAAAACCCGTGTTCTGGTGCATTGCTGTGGAAGTTTAAATTGCTGCAACCCCTCTGGAAGAGAGGGCAATTTGACATCATTATCAAAATTACAAAGACATACGTCCTTTGATATAGCAATTCCTCCATAGGACTTTTCCCTAAGGTACACTTGCACATGTGCTAAATGACATATGTATAAAGTTATTCTTTGCAGCACTGCTTTTAATAAGTTGAAAGCAATCTAAATATCCATCAATGGGGGGCTGGTTAAAGAAATATGATACATCCATTCAGTGGAACATTATACAACCATAAAAAAGATGAGTATGCTCATTACATACCAATTTGGAATGGTCTCCAAAATAGGCTGTTCGGTAAAAAACAAACAACAACAAAAAGGATCAGAATAGTGTATACCGTATGCTACTATTTGTAGGGAAAGGCATGGTTGGAATACTCCTACAGATTTTCTTCTAGTAGCAGTTGTCTTGGGAAAAGAGAACTGAGTGACTGAGGAGCAACTGTGGGAAAGAGACATCACCGTAACTTTTGAATTTATACTGTGTGAATATACTGCCTATTCAAAAAAATAAATACATGAATTTTAAAATTTAAAAAAGGAAAGGTTGCCATTTTCCAATTTGCTCTGTGCACATCTCTGACAATTCAAGGGTAGTCCAGTCGTGTGTTTTTTTTAATGCCTTCCCTTTCATCTCTGCCATTATACTTTCAGGGTTATTTATTTTTTAAGATTTTATTTTTAAGTAATCTCTGCACACAACATGGGGCTTGAACTCAGAACCCTGAGATTGAGAGGCTCATACTCCACCAACTGAGCCAGCCAGGCAACCCAAAGCGTAGCCCAATCTTAAAAGCTTCTTCTTGTTCATTTCCACAAACTACATAGCTTATTTTAGGCTTCTCAAAGTCTGCCTACTTTAAAAGACCCCTAAAATGGAAGGTACACAGTCACTTTCTCTTTGAAATCTTTAAATGCTTTTTTAATGAAAACAGAATACTGCATTCTGTGATTTAATTGTTCAAAATTAAAATTCAACAAACTGTGAAGTCTGTATAAATAAAACATTCATAAGCTTCATCAGCACGTGCATCAGGACAAATGCTTTGGGGCTCAGGATTGTGGAAATATTCCCTAACATTTGAGATGTGCCAAGAAAAAGATAAAGAAATCAAATAAGATCTGTAGTACCCAAAATCTTTTTTGCTCACAAGAGTCTGATTTACTTGTATTAATCAATTTAAGTGATTCGCACTTTATGAGCTATTCTAAGTGATTGAACTAAAACCTGGAGCCAATATATCCTCTCCCCACTCCTCAGCCCAATTTGTCAAAATGGCATGGGTAATGATTAGGTTCAACTGTATGAAATTAGTGTTGTCAATGATCCAATGGCAGCAATTTCAAGATTTAACCTAATATTTTTCATCATAATGTTGTAGCCAACAGCTACATAACAGAGACATTGTTAGTTGCCCGTCTGACATCCATTTCTCCCTTTTTCCCTGTTAGCAGAACTCCTATATAGTTCCCATTTAGGAAGGTAGTAAATCTCACCTAAACTAAACCATATACATGGAATTCCCATTTCTCTTATCTGAGATTGGTTTAGATTTTGGGCATGTGATACAGTTCTAGGCCAATACAATATAAGAAAAGACAGCTAGATTTCTCTCTCTTTTTTTAAATGTTTTATTTATTCTTTTGAAGGAAGGATAGAGACAGCATGAGCAGGGGAGGGTCAGAGAGAGAGGGAGACACAGAATCTGAAGCAGGCTCCAGGCTCTGAGCTAGCTGTCAGCACAGAGCCCAACATAGGGCTCGAACCCATGAACCATGAGCTCATGACCTGAGCTAAAGTTTGACGCTTAACTGACTGAGCCACCCAGGCACCCCACTAGATTTCTCTTCCACTGGACATTTTCAGGTCCAGATAGACTGTCCAGAACTCCAGCAACCATTTTGCTACTACAAAGGCAGTAAGCATGAAGACAAAATGGGCACAGAATAGAAAAACAGAAGGAAGCTGGATTTCTATGATAGTACTGAGTGGTTGTGTTTAACAGCTCTGACCTTATACTTCTTGTTATGTGAAATGATAATTCCCCTCATTGCTTACGCCATTTTGACTTGGTTTTCTATTACATTCCAAACATCAAAAGGCCAACCTGGCAAATATTTTTACCACTTTAAGGGATGTGAAGCCCACATGGTGCGGTGTCTTGTCTTGTAAATGCTCCTCAAGTAGTTGTGTGTGTGCTCCTCTAGTTGAGATTATTTTATTTTATTTACTTATATATTTAAATTTTCATTTATTTGTTTATGTATTTATTTTTGAAAATTTTTAATGTTTATTCATTTTTTGATAGAGACAGTGCACGAGCAGAGGAGGGACAGAGAGAGAGGGAGACACAGAATCCAAAGCAGGCTCCAGGCTCTGAGCTGTCAGCACACAGCCTGACGCCGGGCTCAAACCCACGAACCGTGAGATCATGACCTGAGCTGATGTTGGCCTATTAACCCACTGAGCCACCCAGTCGCCCCTATTTATTTATTTTTGACAGAGCACAAATCGGGGGTGGGGGGAGAGAAAGAGAGAGAGAGAGGAAGAGAGAGAGAGAGAGAGAGAGAGAATCTGAAGCAGGCTTGAGGCTCTGAGCTGAGAGCTCAACATGAGTCTCTAACTCATGAACCATAAAATCGTGACCTGATCCGAGGTCAGATGCTTCACCGACTGAGCCACTTAGCTGCCCCCAGATTATTTTAAATCATAAAAATAAATGTCTCCTCAATGTCTTTCGTCATTAGAGAAATGAAAATGAAAATCACAATGAGATACCTACCACTTCACACCCACTAGAATGGCTATAGTCAAACAGACAGACAATAAGAAGTGTTGGAAATGACGTGAAAAAACTGGAACCCCCATGCATCGCTGATGAAAATGGAAAATTGTGTGGGCATTTTGAAAAGCTGGCAGTTCCTCAAAAAGTTAATCATAGAGTTCCATATAACCCAGCAATTCTACTTCTAGACATCTAGACATACCATACATACAGGATTGAAAATGTTCATCCACAGAAAGACACACAAGAGTGTTCATAGCAGCATTATACGCTAGCAGTATATGCATAGCCATATTCATTATAGCTGAAATGGGGAAACGGACACAGATGTCTATCAACTGATAAATGGATAAATAAAATGTGGCATATCCATACAATGGAATATTATTTGCCAATAAGAGTAAATGAAGTACTGATTCATGCTACATCAGGATGAACCTTGAAAATATGATGCTAAATGAAAGAAGCCAGACACAAAAGGCTATATAGTGTATGATTTCACTTACATGGAATGTCCAGAAAAGGCACCATAGAGACAGAAAGTAAATTGGTTTCTGGGGGCTAGTGGGAGGGGAAAATGGAAAATGGAAATACATTTCCTTTTGGGGGGTGACAAAAATATTCTGGAATTTGAGAAGACTGGTGCACAACTCTGAATATACTAAAAACTATCAAATTGTACACTTTTAAAAGGTGAACTTAATGGTATGTCCGTTATATCTCAATAAAGTTGTTATGAAACATTCAACGTGTCCCATAATTATTAATTGTTTTAAAAGATTCTAGAATTGTTGTACAACTGAGAGCGAACCTTCAAAAATACATATGGCCAATTCTTGAAAAGAAAGATGATTTTAAATCTAAATCTGCATATTTGCAGTTATTTAAGCAAAACCAAGTGGAGATTCTATCCTCCAAGGGCAGGGTCCATGTCTGTGTCTCTGTCAACATGTCCAGATGGACTACACATGTTACAGAAAAAGTGAGTGAATGGATCTTGATGCATTTTCCCATGAAGAATTCTGTGTTCAGTCTGTAATATAGGCCTCTGTTTACTTACCTGTAAAATGAGGCTAAAGCAGTAATTATCTTATGGATATATGTGAGGACTAAATAAGATAAGAGAGCAAAATTTTGCAAAATCTTATTATTTGACATAATAAGAGTCAATAAGAGGTAGTTATTGGGGCGACTGGGTGGCTCAGTCAGTTGAGTGTCCAACTTCGGCTTAGGTCACGATCTCGTGGCTCGTGAGTTTGAGCCCTGCATCGAGCTCTGTGCTGACAGCTCAGAGCCTGGAACCTGCTTCAGATTCTGTGTCTCCCTCTGTCTCTGCTCCTCCCCCGCTTGCACTCTATTTCTCTCTCAAATATAAATAAACATTTTTAAATGACTTAAAAAATAAGAGGTAGTTATTGCTGTTTTGTTGCTGTTATTACTATTATTGATTTTGGGGACATTATATCCACTCATCACAAGAGACAGAAATTTCTTACCAGTTGGCATGAGCAAATCTTGAGTATTCTTTTTTTTTTTTTTTTTTAAGATTTTGTTTTTGGGTAATCTCTGCACCCAGCCTGGGGCTCAAACTGACAACCTCGAGATCAAGAGTTGCAAGCTTCACCAACTGAGCCAACCAGGTGCCCCGAGTTATTATTTTTCAAATATGTATTTGTTCTTGTTAAAAAATTAAATAGGAAGCGATTAGTGACTTTCAGATTCTGAAACAAAAATAATTAGAAATTCAGATTCAGCAATGATAAGATTTTATGAGTCTAGAAGTACATGAAAATAACCTACTAAAATATAATAGATTTGCAGTCTTCTATATGGGTTAGACTGATACACCATTTTTTTTCTAAACCTCTACTATTTTTTCAGTTACTCCACTAAGTTTTTGGTGCCAAAGGCCTTTTAGTTAACTGGTCATCTTTCAGCCTATGTTACAAGTTTTTAAATTGTCTCCTTCGCCTCCTCTTTCCACTTATCAGTTTATAAGATGCACCTTATTTGAGTGCAATATTTTTCACTTTGCCTGCAGGTTAATGTATACTGATATTGATAGGATACAGACTGAGCTAATGACTGTTTAGGGGTAGGGGTAGGGGTCTGCTAGGGACCAAACCTCAGTTCTCACATCGCCCAAGTTTCTGGGAAAAGCTTAGTTAAGTGCTTTATCCAGTATCACACAACCTAGTAATGGGGCTTTGAAAGGAAAGCCCAGGACAAGCTGCTCTTTTTTTTCTGCTGCTACAACACACGACACCCCTCCATCACATAACACATGACAAACAATGGACAGGCAGCAAAATATCTCCCACTGGCCAAGATACCCAACATTATGAGAAAGGACAAGCATGGAGAAAATGAGAAGGGCACAGTTTTCATGTGCATTCTTCCAGGTTTCAATCCAGGTTTTGATAATTTATCTGGTCACAAGTTTCCATTAGATCAATACACTTCATTAGTCTTCCTGTTTACCCTTGTGAGAAAAATACAAGGGCCAGGGAAAAGTCGAGAAGAGATGAGCAAGTCTGTGATTTGCTAGAGAGATTAGAAATCTTTTTAGGATCAGGTCTATGTATTCACACCAAGTCCCTAACCAACCCTTACCTCACCTCACAAAAACAGAGAACAGAGAGTAGGATGGAAATAAAAGAGTCTTCTAATACCAGGCATTAATAGGATTAGATATCACCAAACTGGGCCAGAAATAATGGATGGCAACCTCACGGTTGTACACCACCCCCAGTATCAATTCCTTTTTCTTTGTTCTCAACATTAGTGAGACCCACCCACAAGGGGGAAGATTTCCTCCCAGTGTGAAGAGACTTCCTAACAACTAAGAAAGTTGGATGTTTTCTCTGCTGAAAGGTTACATCTTGTTTATGGGTTGGGTTCTCTATTTTAAAAGTTCCTGGGAAGAGGGGCCCTGTGGAGACGCATTATTCCCCATTCCCCCCAATTTAATCCCCTCATTCAATCCACATTTTCTTTTCCTGTTCCCCTTCACCCTGTCTTATTCTTCCCTTCTGTCTTCTTGTTTTGCACCTCCATTTTATTTCTCTCAACTCTCCTCCCCTTCTCTTTTAGCACATTAATCTGTAATAGTATATTTAATGTTTTTCAGCAAAGTGACAAAGTCTTGATTCTGAAATTCTAAAGTCTTCATTCTGAATTTTGCTTCGCCGAGTGAAAGATTGATCTGTTTACCGTTAAGAACTACAGGTGGTCAGCATCCCTTCTGATAGCCCCCCAACAAACAAGGAAGCCGTAGGTCTATCTAGAGATATTTTATAGAGCTTAATTTAGTAGTATACATGCAATTTATGTATACAGATACATTAAAGAATTTTCTGGTTCTGTGCAGGAGCCTTTGAAGTCTCTTCTGCATGTTAATTTCTGTACTAATCCAGATGCCACTGCTTTTTGTGACATTTCAGAGAGGTCACTGAGCACCATCCTTATAACTTTCCAGGGAAGAACAATGGAATGCCAGTGCAGAACTATTTTTTTCTTATTGCTCAACCTTTTAGTATTCCTTTTCTCCTTTCAAGAAAAGCCAGTCAAGTCCTAGGAGGTCTTACCAATAATACTAATTCCTCTCTAGCTCAGCCAGTAGTTACCCTCTGCAGAGAAACTTAAGAATGCATCTAAGTTCACAGATGTACACATTTCCTGTTTTATGTGATTACTCCCCAGAAGGAACTACCTTGAGCCACTCTGCCTCTAGACTGATCTTTCTGGCCTTTCCACAATTATGCAGTTCAAAGATTCATAGCTTTTACAAATGAACTTGCCTCCTGATTTGGGATTCTAAGAGCTCTTACTACAGGTAGCCTACATATAGACTGTAGGGATTTGAAAGGGGTAACAAATGTTAGATACCACTATATATTTCAAAAACAGAATACCAGCTTAAATTAAAATCTGGAAAAAATATGTTAGCTGTAGCAAAGTAGAGTTTTAAAATATGCTAATAAAATGAAAAGTTCATCAGTTCTGGAGGATTGATCTAAAATATTAAAAATTTCCACATAGATTTATCAGATGATCTTAACGTGTTACCAGCTGGGGAATTTCAGTTTTGCTAGTGTGAAAATAAGTTTTCTGACACCGGAATATCTTATTTGGAAATGGTTTTATACTGTTTAAAAACTTGGTTTTAAATGCTGTGCAGAGAGAAAACCCATTTGTGTTTAAAAAAAAAAAACCTCAGCAGCCTTCCTGCCCACAGGTCTTGTCCCTGTGATTCAATAAAATCACCTTTTTGCGCAAACACACGCGTGCGTGCGCGCACACACACACAGTCCTCAAGGTATTTTAGGTTCTTGCTCTGTAAAACAAACTTAAGGATAATTTTGCTCCTAGTATAACGTTGTATTTGTTGTAGAAACTTTGAAAAAAGAATATAAAGAAAATAATAATTGATAATTCCACCCTCCAGAATACACTTATTTTTTGAAAGAGAGAGCATAAGCAGAGGAAGGGCAGAGAGAGAGGGAGACAGAATCCAAAGCAGGCTCCAGGCCCTGACCTGTCAGCACAGAGCCCAACAAGGGGCTCAAACTCAGGAACTGAACCATGAGATCAGGACCTGAGCCAAATGTCAGATGCTCAACTGTCGACTGAGCCACCCAGGCTCCCCTCTTGAAATTCCTTTTTCAGACTTTCATTGTTTCATTTTCTGCAAGAATGCTTCATGCTGAAGCAGAGCTCCATTTTTCATGATAGGAATAGAAAACAAGAGAGAGAAATCAAGAAAGGACAGGGAGGCTGAAAGATTCTCTTGCCTCCTTTCCTCCTGACGGCTGACACCATTCCCCTACTCCTTCCTCCCCAGAGGCATTCTCCAAAATCAGATAGGACAAAAACAGTTTTTCCAAACCTGAAAAGCATTATAAGCTAGCTTACTTTTATTCACTGTGAAGAAAGTATCAACATTCTATATGTGGATAGCTAGATAATTTGTGGACTTTACATTTTTGATTTTCATCTGTTTCTAGACTTCTAAGAAATCATGAATGTCCAGAAGAAGGAGGAGGAGAAAAAGAATCTTTTTAAGCACCTGAAAATAATTTCTAGATTCTAAAACAGGGATGATCATTATTTTGACCCCCTGCAATGTCGTACTTTCTTCAGTTTGGGTTTCTTTATATTTTAGTAAGATACTTACTGAATTTTGGCAAATTTGAGTAAGTAATAGACTTTTCCAAGACAGCTGGCATCATTATGGCCTATAACTTGAGGCAATTAAGTGTAATCTCCTTTTCCTGTAATTTTATATGGAAGAGCACATTTGCCACAACCTGTAGCACCTACAGTAAGCACTAGACTGTGAAAATGGAAGTCTGTCAGCCTCCTAAGGAAATGCCCAGTGTCACTTTAGACTTATTTGCATTGGAGCCTCTAAGCATGACGTTATTGTGCCCCTTGATTGTGCTATCATTTCATCATGAGAAATTACACCTCTGGCTTCTGTTTCCAGCACTCTGGTGGATTTGATACTGTAATGGTTAATTTTATGTAGCAGCTTGGCTAGGCTATGGTGCCCAGTGTTTAGTCAAACACCAGTCTAGATATTGCTGTGGAGGAATTTCTTATAGGTGGTTAAAACAGATTTTGAATAAAGCAGATTACCCTCCATAACATGGGTGATACTCACCCATTTGGTTGAAGGCCTTACAAGAAAAGACTGAGGTCCTTGAAGAGGAAGGAACTGTGCCTTAAGACCTGCCTTTGGACTCCAGACTGCAACATCAACTCTTGCTGGAATTTCCAAGCTGCCAGCCCGCCCCATTGATTTTGAACTTACAGACCCCACAATCTTGTGGACCAATTCCTTAAAATCTTTCTGTCTTTCTGTCTCTCTTTTACATACAATATAATCTCTTTAGATGGAGAACCCTGACTAGTAGATATCCTGAATGACAATCTCAACTAAAATAACTAAAATGCTTGATAAAAAATTTTTTTGAAGTTTTTCTTCTTTTATTTCCTTAGGTAATCTCTATGCCCAACATGGGGCTTGAACTCATGACTCAGAGATCAAGAGTCCAATACTCTACAGATTGAGACAGCCAGGTGCCTCTTGATTAAAATACTTTTTCTTAATGTTTTTATTTATTTTTGAGAGAGAGAGAGCTAACAAGGAAAGGGCAGAGAGAAATGGAGAGAGAACCCCAAGCAGGCTACACACTGTCAGCACAGAGCCGGATGTAGGGCTCAAACCCATGAACTGCAAGATCATGACCTGAGATGAAATTGAGTAGGACGCTTATCTGACTAATCCACCCAGGCACCTCTAAAATACTTTTAAAAACATACTTTTAGGGGTGCCTGGCTGGCTCAGTCAGTGGATTAATCTCAGGGTTGTGAGTTTGGGCCCCATACTGAGCATAAAGATTACTTAAAAAAAATTTTTTTAATAATAAAAACAATAACAACAAAAAACCCCATCTTTTAAAATGCATCAATGAGTCAGCACAAATGGGAGGGATTTTCAGATCCCAAAAAGTAAGTGAAAACAGGAATCCTGGTAGGTAAGCAAGTCTCAAAGCCAGGTTTCACCCTGAGAGTTTCTGTCAGATTCTGGAGCCCCTGAATCTCAACTTTGTGTTAATGTTCAGGGAATGTCCAAGCTAGGGAACCCATTAGAAGAATCTTGGCATTAAACTGAAAACATATGGGGCTGTATTCGCAAGGTAAAGATAAATTTAAAAATTTACCCAAAGAGGGGTGCCACAGTAAGGACATTTGCTATCTTATGGTTGATGTTGAGAAGATAGATAAGAAAGAAAGAAAGAAAGAAAGAAAGAAAGAAAGAAAGAAAGAAAGAAAGAAAGAAAGGAAACCTCCCTAAGAATTAGGAAGCACAGCTAGGTCTCACACAGGCTTCTATCTGGATTCATACCATTTATAGGGTCAGAAAAATGTTAAGCTCTAATGATGGAGTATTTCAAAATAAAAGGATCCCAAGTTGGTAGTACCACTGGGTGACTTGACTAGAATGAGCAAATGCAAATTTCCCTACACAAATTCATCTTCAAGTTTGCCCTCTAAGAGCCCCCAGAGAGAAAGCATAATGACAATGAGAAGCTCAAAGGACAGAAACATCCCAAATCCTAAGAAGAAACATGAAGGAAAAACCAGAAGAGGCAAGCAGCGGGACACCAGAAGCAGTCCCTCACAGACATCAAATATTGACAATATTAGTGACCAAATATAAATGTATATGGTTAATGAAATTAAAAAGGAGCTTGTAAATATTAGCAAGGAATAAGAGATGGTAAGGAACATCCAAGCAGATCTGAAATGGAACCAAACAGTACTTCAAGAAATGAAAAATCAAATGATTACTTTTTAAAATGAGGGGCTTAAAGAGCTGCTTAGACCTAATAGAAAAGATAATCACTGGACTGGACAATGTATTTATTTTTTTAAGTTTATTTTATTTTAAATTTTATTTTTTTGAGAAAAAGAGAGAGAGAGAGAGAGAGAGAGAGAGAGAAAATGAGTGGGGGAGGGGCAAAGAGAGAGGGAGACACAGAGTCTAAAGCAGGTTCCAGACTCTGAGCTGTCAGCATAGAGCCTGATGTGGGGCTTGAACTCATAGACCGCAAGAACATGACCTGAGCCAAAGTTGGTCACTCAACCGACTGAGCCACCTAAGAGCCCCTTAAGTTTATTTATTTAATTTTGAGAGCAAGAGAGCATGTGTGCGCGTGAGTGGTCCAAAGATGGGAAGAAGCAGAGAGAGAGGGACAGAGAGAGAATCCCAAGCAGGCTGTCAGCACAGAGCCTGACTCAGGGCTTGAACTCACAAACCGTGAGATCATGACCTGAGGTGAAATCAAGAGTCAGATGCTTAAATGACTGAGCACTCAAGTGCCCCTAGAAAAACACATATTCCAGGGGCACTTTGTGGCTCAGTTGGTTGAGCGCCAGACTTCAGCTCAGGTCCTGATCTCCCGGTTCAGGAGTTCAAGACCTGCATCCAGCTCTGGGCTGATAGCTCAGAGCCTGGAGCCTTCTTTGGATTCTGTGCCCCACCCCTCTCTGTCCCTTTCCTACTTTTACTCTGTCTCTCTATCTCTTTCAAAAATAAACATTTAAAAAAATTAACACATTTTCTAAAATACAAACCAGAAAGAGACAGAAGTTATGAAAGGTATGTTAAGAGTTTTATTATTCTTTATGAGAGTTCATGAAGGAAATAATAGAGCAAGGAGAGGACAATTTCCAAAAAGATAATAGCTAGGAATTTTGTTAAAGATGCCGGTGTGGTGGCTTCAGATATAGAAGCCAAGTGTATCCCAAGTAAGGTAAATAAATCAACATGTGGAGCTATGACTGTAAAAATACAGAACTCCAAAGACAAGGAGAAACTTTAAAAATAGAGAAGAAAGACGGGTCATGTGCAAATGTGTTTTTTAACGGTAGCAAAAACAAAAAAACCCAAAGATAGTGGAATCATATCATCAATGTGCTGAGAGAAAATAACTTCAAATCAAGGATTTTATCCCCAGTGAAATACCTAAGAATGAGTGTAAGAAATAAATAGTTTCAATCAACCAAAAATTGAGAGATTTTAACACCGACAGACCTGAACTAAAGAAAATGATAAAAGATGTGCTTCAGAAAGGAGGAAATAATCAGCAAATATATAGGTAATTAGGTGGGTAAACTGAAATACATTTGATTGTATTAATAATAATATCTAGTCGGGGGAAGGGAGGATTAAGCTAGAACTGGACTCCAGAACTAGAGAAAGATAACATGAAAATTTTCTAGGTTCTCATATTGTTCAGGAAGAAGAAAGATATTGATTAACTGTGTTAAGAGAAAATATTAAAATAGCTAGGTAACTACTAAAAAAAATAGACATTCAAAAAATATAACTTCCAAAGAGGAACAAGGGGGAAACTGTACTAACAAGGGGAAATCCTCAACTGATACAAAAGAAGTAAAAATAAAAGGAGCAGAAATAGAAATATAAAGCACCGAAAATATGATAGAAATCCAAGTATGTTAATATGTACAATAATATAAATGTACTAAAGACTCCAGCTAAATGATAAAGATTGTCAGATTGAATTTCTTTTAAAAACCAGTTATACACTGTTTACAAGAGATTTTTAAAACATAAAGACACGAAAGGTTGAAAGTCAAAGGATGGAAAATGAAATATTAACAGAAGCAAGGCTAGTATGCCTAAATTAATATCTGAGAAAATAGACCACAGCCAAAGAATTACTAGAAATAAAATTAGTTGCTGCTGAATTCACCACAAGATATGCCAATTCTACACTCATATCCCACATGCACCAACAATCATATACTTTTCTTTAATAGTTTTTGCCATCACTACTCCTATTCAATATTGTATTTAAAATCCTAAACCATATAAATATGACAAAAACAGAAAATAAATTAAAGATTTAAGGATCAAAAATGAAAGATAAAAAAGGAAGATATAATATTTGCACATATTATTGGCCACATAGAAAACTCAAAAGAAACTATATGTAAATTAGGGGCACCTGGGTGGTTCAGTCGGTTGACCTTCTGACCTGTGATTTCAGCTCAGGTCATGACCCCAGGGTTGTGGAATGGAGCCTCATGTCAAGCCCTGCAGTTAGCACCAGGTCAGGCTTTGGACTGAGTGTGGAGCCTGTTTAAGATTCTCTCTCTCCCTCTGCTCCTCTCCCCCACCACTCTCTCAAAACAAAATTTTTTTTAAATCTTATTAATTTAATAAAAATTAAAAAAAGAAACTATAGGTAAATTATTAGAATTCATAAGAGTGTTTTCAATCACTATACACTTCCGTAGAGCAAAAACAATCAATATGATTTTAAAAGAATGTCACTGTAAGAGCAAAAATATACAATAAACCTAGGTATAAACGTAACGAAAGCTTTGTACCTCACTGACAGAGAAAAATTATACCTTTTGAAAAAACATCAAAGAAGACTTAAGTAAGTGGAGAAACACCAAGTCGTTAATAGGAAGCTTCCGCAGCATGGAGACATCAATTCTCCTCATGTTGACTAAATCCAATTCCAATGAAAAACCCCAACAATATTTTTTACAGAACCTGACAAACTAACTCTAAAATTGAAACGAAAGAGGAAAGGATCCAAAATTGTCAAGACTCTCTAAGAAAAAAAGTTTAAGGTAAGGAGAATTGTCCTCCCAGATATCAAGACTTAATATATAAGTTATAGCAAGAAAGTGGGATGCTGGGAGAGCACCAGACAAGGGCTCCAAACGAATATGATAGAAAACCTAGAAACAAATCAATGCACATATAGAGATTTGCTTTTAAAATACAGTGGGCATCAGAGATAAATAGAGAAGATTCAATCAATGCTACTAGGAAAATATATTAAACAACTTTGAAAAAACTAAATTGGAAACCTACCTCACAGCATACGCAAAAATCAATTCCAGTTGGATTAAAGACATAGATGTGGAGGACAAAATTATAAAACTTTTAGAAAACAACTTAGGAGAATGCCATTATAATCTCAGAGAAAGCTTTCTAAAGCAAGACACAAAATTATCTACTTATAAAGGAAAATATTGATAAATTCTACCACATAAAATTAAAATTTTGGTTTATCAAAGACATTAGGAGCCTGAAAAGACAGTCACTAAAGGTGGGAAAATATTTGTCACACATATAATCAAGACAAAGGATTATTATCCAAAATAGATTTTAAAAAGTTTTTTACATATATTTATTTTTGAGAGACAGAGACAGAGCACAAGTGGGGGAGGGGCAGAGAGAGAGAGACACAGAAACCGAAGCAGGTTCCAGGTTCCAAGCTGTCAGCACAGAGCCCGATGCAGGGCTCGAACTCACCAACTGAGAGATAATAACATGAGCCGAAGTTGGACGCTTAACCGACTGACCCACTCAGGCTCCCCCAAAATAAGTTTTATGAAGAGAAAACCCAATGGGAGAATAGCAAAAGTCACAAACATATTTCATAAAAGAGAAAATATAAATGTCCTACAGAAAAATACTCACCCTATTAGTAATCAGAGAAATGCAAATTAAAACTACAAAGAGATATTTCTCCCATATGCATAACAAAAATTTTAAAATAAGTCAATAATAAGTATTGACAAGTGATAACTCTTATCACTTCCTGGTAGGAGTGTAAATTAATACAGCCATTAAGGGAAACAGTTTGATAGTATCTAGTGAAATTGAATAAGAAAGCAATTCTATACCTGGGTTTAGATACTAGATAAACTCTCCCAGGTGCATACAGGAAGCACGCACAAGAGATATGTACAGCAGCATTTATTATAATTACAAAAGGAAGAAAGGATAGAGAGAGGGAAAGTAAGTGAAGGACCTGAATGTCTGAGTTGTCTGTTCAGAGCAGTGAGGACCAGCCACTTGTGGTATTCTCACACAGTGGAGTACTATACAACAAAGAGTGAAGAAACCACATTGTATGGATGTACCACAATTAACTAATTAAACAAGCAAACAGCATTGGGAGAAAAAACACATCACTGCAGACTATATAATGTATGCTTCTATTTATATAAAGTTTGTTTTAATTTTGTTAATGTTTATTTATTTTGAGAGAGAGCACATGTGAGTGGGGAAGGGGCAGAGAGTGAGCGGGGAGGAGAGAGCAGGCTCTGTGCTGACAGCAGACCCCCTCTCCCCCATGAGGGGCTCAAACTCACAAACCTATCCATGAGATCATGACCTGAACCAAAGTCAGACACTTAACCAACTGAGCCACTCAGGTGTCCCTGTTTATATAAAGTTTTTAAGAAGCAAAAACCTCACACTATATTATTTAGGGATACATACACAAGTCGTAAACTTACAAAGAAAGTAAACAATTGATCAAAACACAACTCAAGGTGGCAATGACTTCTGGTTTTTCATGGGGAGAAGACACCCTATCCAAGAGGGCACAAAGGAGTCTACTTACAGATAATTCCGGGATTTTATTTCTAAATATGGCTGCTGGGATATGAGCATTTATCTCATTCCATTCTTTAAATGGTACAGATACATCCATGGGGTATTTCATATGTATGATACACTTCATAATCAAATATCGGCCAGTTTATTTCTAGAATCTTGGCTAACATAGCAAAGCTTAACCTTGTTGAACCCTTGTTTTCCCTCTTCAAGGAAAAGCTAGTAGAAAATGCTATTTTCCTTTTTATTTAAAGCTAGTCCACTCTTAGATCGAGGGCTCCTTCTTTTTGGCTCATGACTTACCATATTCTAGGTCCAGTGCTATACTGACTATTTTCAGAAGGCAGATTTCTGTATTTTTCTGGCATCCTAAGACTGAGGGTACCAAGATCAGCATCTTTCCTTGCCAGCAGCACTTCCTCAGCCAGCAAGTATAAGAGAAAAAAATGAAGTTTAATTATAATCAGGTCTCCAGAAGCTCTTTTCCTCTTATGATGTTCACATCGGATGATACCAAAATAATTCTTTCTAAAAGACAGAGTAATTCAAGGCCTTCAAAGCTAACCAGAGTGAGTAATGGGAAAGGCCTAAGGCCAGTACATTACCCCATTCGTGGGTGGACCTTATTAAAATCACCTTGTGTCTTCCTTTCTAAAGAGCTTCTTCTGTAAAGTAGAAATAATAAACAATCATGCTGAGTGTTCTTAGAAGCTGTGGTTGTAAGCTTTCCATTAATAGATAGTAGAGCCCGTCATCAGTTCTATCTAAACCTACACATTGATGTTGGAAGTTTCATCAATCTGATTCATACTCGTATTTTCTTCTTTCTTCCTAAGAATGCAACATCTCAATCTTTCCACCCTCGCTCAACTTTTGCTGCCATGAACACATGGATCATTGTCACACTTGCCAATAAAAGTTAAATACTATGTATATTTTGGGTAGGCTTTAATAACTTTCATAATAAGCAAAAGGAAGGCCCTATCATTTATTTAATGTGAACTTGCAAAGGCATCAAAACACTAAAAGAAAGCATACTGGGAATTGGTGGACGAAAAATGTTGATCCCCCCAATTTATCTCTGGAAATTCAAAATACACAATGGAGTAACAGCTGTTCTAGATTTCCATCAGAGATTAGCAGATAAATTATTATTGAAATTCGAAGTTGTGACATCTTTAGATAAATATTTGCCCTTGATTTGCACAGCCTCTGATTCAACAGAAATCTGGAAGGGTTCACAGTCCGGCCCAGAAGGAATCATTTTAAAACTGCAGCTTAACACTGTGGTTAGCAAGGAGCCCAGGTTGGATTCTACTAGCTGGTCCCTCTGCTGCTGTTGCTTCCTGATGTCAATGTCTAGATCTCTCTGCCTCCTGCCATGGTTCAGCCCGTCCTTGAAGGCTTTCTTCACCCCCTCACTAGCCTGCCAAAAATTCAGTATCTGCCACCCGAGCTCCATTCTACTGTGTTCGCCTAGAGGCGTGCCAATACCCTGGCCTGACGCCTTTGGAGGGCCTCTATAGTAAAGTCTAGCTGTTGATGTCTTCAATTTGCCAGCCTTAGAGAACACAAATGCCTGTGACCCAAAGAGCAGAAGTATTTCTCATAAAATAAAAACCTTGTAATATAATCTGTGCTCACAGCCCTCCATGGAACAAATGGCTCCCCTTGCACCTGCACGTGGTCCCTCCTCCCCGTTGATTCACTTGGACAGTCGGTCCTCCAAGAAGAATGTGGCCTTTGCACTCACCACAGGGACCGGGGTGTCTCGTATGCAACCTACCCAGCTTACAACAGAGGCTTGCGGGCTGAAGAATGTATCGCGTTTTATTGTTAAAGGAACTTCCTGCCCCTCTCAGTGTCACTTGAAGAGTCCTCTGCAGGCATTCTCCTATCTTGAAAGCAGAGAAACAAGAGGAGATGAACTGCTGGTCCCTCCATACTTGGTCTTCAGACCGTGACCATATGGATCCTACAACTTTTTTTTTTAATTTTATTTTTAATGTTTTATTTATTTCTAGGAGAGAGAGAGAGGCAGCGTGAGCAGGGGAGGGTCAGAGAGAGAGGGAGTCACAGACTGAAACAGGCTCCAGGCTCTGAGCTGGCAGTCAGCACAGAGCCCGACGCGGGGCTCGAACCCACGAACCACGAGATCATGACCTAAGCGAAAGTCGGACGCTTAACCGACTAAGCCACCCAGGCGCCCCGGATCCTACAACTTTTAATTACTGCAACTGCTGATAGCAGCGTGTGTCTACAAAGTAATTAGATATCTTTTTCCATATGTTACACAGGCAAGTCCATCCCATAACTTTACAGAAGGTGATGACGCCTTCCTTTCGGGCCCCTGTCCTGGCATGCCCCTCCGGCCACCTGCTAATTGATTTAGGAGTCAGCCTTCCCAACCGTGTGTAATTTGAGAGCAAACTCTCTTTTGGCTTCGCCCTATTAGAACAAAGTAGCTGCTCAATAAATATCTGATGAGTGGGCACACCCCCCCCCCCGAGGTCTAGACTTCTCTTTCCCTTCCTCCTAAATCACTAGCCTACACTTGGCCCTCACTGGGTGGTGCCAACCCGCACCTGGGTCCTGGCCACCGCCACCCCATCCGGTTCCTCGGCCCTAGCTCCCACCTGGTGGAAGGTAGGTGCGTCAGGAGGGAGCGACGGGTGTCCGGACGGGTAGGGGTGCAGCGGAGGCGGGGACAGGGACGCGGTAGCGGATCCCCTCCGCTCCCCTACACCCCTCTCCCTCCAGCACCCCCTCACCCCTACGCCGCCGCAAGAATGTGGCGCAGAAGCAAGTGGAGAATATGTGGCTGCGGCCCCCTCCCCCGCCTTATAAAAAAGAAATTGACTTTTGTTTGGAGTTTGTGAAAAGTGGGGCTCGGGGCCCAGTCAATGGGGCGCCCCGCAGCGCTGGCTGAGTGGAGCTAGCGCGAACCGCTCAGCCGCGGCCCCAATTAATCCGCCCTTTGTGCGGCCCGCCCGGCCGCCCCCGCCGCAGCAGCACCAGCGGCCCATTGTTCGCCTCGCCGGGCCGCGGGATTTACCCTTTTCAAACAGCCGGTTTTGTCCAGGGCAGTTCGAGCGGAAGTTTCTCACTGACAATTTGCCCCAAATAGATAGATTTGTCAGAAACGACCTTCGGGAAGGAAGCAAAAAGCCACCGGCCTGAAGGTTGGGCCGGAGACGGGGACTCGCCGCCCTCCACGCCCCCTGCCCGGGCGGCCCCGAAGCCTGGCGGGGGTCCCCAGCCCCCTGCACCTGCAGAGCCAGACACTCCGCGGACCTGACCTTCGTTTACCCATCTGTAAAATGGGACAGCTTGGCGCTGGCAAGCCGTAAGTCCAGAGCTCTGGGTCAATTCGCGTGGACAACGTTCATTTCCTTTCTCTCTCCTCACTTCCTTTTGTAAAACTCTTAAGCAAAAAACCTGCCGAGGCCTGGCAACTTTGCGAACCCGCCTTGGAGGTGGGTCAGGGTAACACGTTCCGGATGGTGCACGTGCTGTTTTCTCTTCTGCCCTCGGGCTCCTCCTTAACAAAGATGTCAACCGTGCTAAATCACAGGTGGTGCCTTTGTAAGGCCGGCTATTGTCCCCTCATAAGTCAAGATATAAGACGCTTTGTACTGAATGGCCCGTGATCTGGAGCTCTCAACTTGGGAGTCGGGCTGTTAGATTTTTTTTTCCCACCCACCAGAGCCGCTCTTCTCCCAAATGACCTCACTTAATAAGCAAAATCGAAATGGGGGAGGGGGGACCTAACATGCTGTTGATGAAAAGAATAGTTACTGATTTCTTCACACTTAATGGCAAGTATGAGTCTTTTAAAATACAGTCTCATAGCAAACAGATCTGTGAATTTTAAGCAGACTGAATTGTATTAATCAGTTGATGGGTTTGTTCATTTTCTATCACTAGAGGAGAAATAGGAAGGTTGGGACCCCACAGCGGCTATTTCTACTGTACTCAGGCAATCTCCTTCTTTAGTCTAGAAAATTTCCTGCTAGTTGCACATGAGAGAAAAACTGAAACAAAAAAAAATCTGGTTTTTGTTTATCCATCAGGTGAATACACAATTCAGCATCATACAGAGGAAACCCTAGGTGGTCTTTAACAAGATTTCAGTGGCTAAGAGCTACAATTTAGAGAAGATGACAATACATACACAGTGTCAATAGTATTTAAACAAACATCCCAGACAACAGAATAATGGTTATTAACTATGATGCTTTGGGCTTCTGACTAATTTCCCATGCCTGTCTGCAGCCAAAACAGCTGCAGGGTTTCCCCCCTTTAAAACTGTTTACGTGCATCATTTTAAAAATTGCATTTAACAGCCATATCCTTCAGAACAGTCCCTCTGTGTGGAACAGAAGTGAATGGCTTAGTAAGAATGATGAAGCCAGTGGCAAGAATTTCTTTCATGCCAAAAGGACTCTAACCACTCTGCTAGAAACCTACTCCTTCAAAAGCTTCTACACCTCTCTGAAATGTGGACAGCTGTCTGATGTTGTATGCCCTGTGGTATGGGTTGACATGTCTAAATAAAAGGAGTTCTTTCACCCTGCTCACACTTGCAGAAGTGTTTTCAAAATTGATTAAATTGTGCAACTGTACTAACGTGTACCCTTCCTGGGGTTTGAGAATGTTAAAGAAATCAAAAGAGAAGGTAAGACTTAGCTTGCATAATTCCTTTCTCACTTCCAAACAAATCCTAAATTTTAAAAAATACTTTAGGGACCAGGACATTAAAATGAATGTATTCCTTGTATACTCCAAACATGTAACTCAATCATTATTGAGCTAATGCAACTGGAAATAGATATATTTAGGGGTCCAAATATGTACGGTTATGAACACTTGGGTAATTCCATATTATCTTAGCTAACCATAAATGCATAGACGAAAGTGGAATTACTTCCACTGTTTTCATTGTTGTTAACATTTATGAAGCATCCACTTTTCACTAAAAGATGGTTAAAACGTATCAAAGAAACTCAGCCTTCAAAAAAAAAAAGGATCCAAATATTTGTATCTTATCTATAGCGAGATACACTTATGTTGTATGTGATATACCTAAGTATTTGAAATATCTCATTATTCAATGTCCTGATCTAATAGAAACATTAGATTTCAAATTGCTGTTTCATCTACTCTAAAATCATGTCAATTATACCTGACATCTTAGAAACGGAGAGAAATGCCTGCAACCTACCTCCTGAGTTGTGAACTGCTTTACCTGAAAGGCCAAATCCTCCCCCTCCCAGCAGGCAATCATCTTATGCCCTGAAGCATGAGATCTGATTACCCCTATCATCATCTTAGCTTGCATAGATACAGATGTTATTAACGGCTGTAGTTTATCCAACCCTTTTTAAAAACGCAGCTGCAGCATTTGACTTGGGGACCTCCTGTGAATCCCACTGGTTGACTCCGTCTTGCACAAAGCGCGTGGGGTTTGGGGGAGGGAGAAGAGAGGGGGAGGTTTGTTTTGTTTTGGAGGGTTTTTTTTTTTTTTTTTTTTTGAATCAGACTTCCCTAAATAGCCACTCGGCATCTTTGTAAGTGATGTGAATTCTGAAATTACTTACCAGAATAGGGGACAACAGGGTACTGTGTGAACTAGATCACTTGGAAACAAAGCAAACTAGAATGTATGCTTCTAACTGCATTGGCAGAGATCAAATATGTGATCCTGATATATGTACTCATGGAATAAAGAATCATAGTGTACTCTCAAAGATGTTAGCCACATTTAAACGGGCTACCCCGTTTTACATAACAATTGTTTCTACTAGTGTTGAAACAGTAATCTGGATAAAGCAGGTCCCTGCTGTGGAGGGTATGGAGGGATGTTTTTAAAATCTGAAAGGCCCAGATTGGCAATCTACTCTGATCGAATTTAGTAATTAATCGTTCAATCTAATCATTGACTTTTTCTCAGCACCTACAATTAGTATCCTTAAGTAATTCCTCTCGTAGCCCACATCATCCCCTCTACAAAACAGAAAAAGACCTCACAAAATTTCTCTACCTTGGGACACATCAAAATTTTAAATACTGGCAGGGAAAGAATTTGAAGAAAAACTTACGAAGTGGAGGGGTTTGAAGTTTTAGAAATACTGAACTATTGCTTCAAGATGCACAAAACACTTCTCTTAATTCTGATTACTTCACTTGTAAGTGAAGCAAAATTGCCTTAATTGGAGATTCTAGAAACCCTTCTGGGAAATGGGAGGTAGCTTAATGCAGTGGAATTAATATTTCAAAGAGCATCAGATTATCTGGGTCTGACTCCTAGTTCTCCACTTGCTAGCTTCCCTAAAAATGGTGTCGTTTTCTCCATTAACTGTTGCTAGACTCACCTTCAAGGGATCTGGGTTCTGGTGATGGCCTCTGTTTCTAGGTGAGTGACCTAGGAGGACAAGCTTTGTTTCTATGGATCTCAGTTTTCTTATCTGTGAAATGATGGAATTAGATGCATACTGATCTCTCAGGGTCCCTTCTGACTTGTGTGCTCTGTAATTCTGGGTTACATGGAAACCGAGTCAGACTATGTAATTTACAGAAAATTAAGAGGTTGAAGAAGGCTTGGTGGTTAATCTCTCTCTGGATGTAGTCTGCTTTCTTGTCTCTCTGGTCATTCTTTTGTTTTAGAAAGCTGAAACATTACCTGCATTCCTTCCCAAGGTTTGGAGGTCTTAGAGGACCTGTCTCTACCTACTCTGTATCCTCCTGATTACTGGAGCAGAGCAAAGGCAAGCCCCCCACCTCACACCTCAGCTTTCATGGTGAGTACCATGAGGCAGGGTCACTTACACATTCCACATTTATAAGAACCATTATGTGCCAGAGTGCTAGGACTGACAATCCAAAGATGAATCAGATAGTCTCTACCTCAGGAAGCTCCCTGGCTAGTTGGATAGATGGGTATCTCTTATGTCCCCCTTAAACTTTTTATTCTTGCTATTAGGAAACAAGAAACTGGCAGCTTTGTCTCTGTTGACGAGTCTTCCTGGGGGGAAGAGAAGGAGACCACATTATTTTCTTGCTCCTATGTTTCTGATAACACCTTTAGATGTTTTTGTTTTAAATACATCTCTAATGAGTTTTCCTTTGGGGAGGGAGTCCAGGTCCCAAAGCAATTTGACATGAGAGCCATGATAAATTCTTCTGGCATCAAGACAAAATATAAATGAATAAATAATTGTATGTAGGATATAAAGAGATGAGGGAAAGATATTTCGATTTTATTATTCCTAGGGCAAGAAGAATATCCTACTACAGTAGGATTCAGAAGCCTCTATCCTCAGTCTGCCTCTAGACCTGAATTTCTTTGGCTGCTGTGGCTCCAAGGGAGGAAGGGTGCGAATGAATGTAGAGACAGTGTGGTGTTATTTGCTAAGGGGGGGGGGAGGGTATAGAAGCCTGTCACACAGAGCATTGTCTTAATCCTGTTACTGTTAACAGTGTTCATCTTCCTAACTGGTGGGGAGCAAAGAGACAACTCTTAGCGAACACAGTCCTGGAAAGTGTCAAGGAAAACCTCCACAACTCAGCACCAGTTGAGGTCTAAAGTACCTGTGTCTCAATTCTGGATTGTTCTCAGTGTCTGTTCCAACTAGAATTAGACAGGATGCAAGCAACTTGTAGAGAGGCCCACAGCAGAATCGGGAGCAAGCTTGATGAAATGGTTTCCTTCATTCTCTCACTTAGCAAGCCCTCACTGAGCACCTACTTTGTGCTGGATAGTCTGCTCCATGACCCATTTTCTCTCTCACACCCCATCCACTGGGGAAGCAACAATGAACCCTAGGTTGAATTATGATTTGGAAGCAAATGAAAATCAGCTTTCTCCTCATGTAAACAAAACACATAAATAAAACGTGTTTTGGAGTATATTTTGGAGACTGAACATCAAACCTCAGCCCAGCTTAACAGGGAGGTTTTCCCAGACATCTTCTGGATCAGTGTATTTCTCAACTCTGTTTGTCAGTGAGGTGAAGGGAATTTTAAGGAATGAGTCCCTACAGGTAGAAAGGCCCTCTGAGGGAGGGTCGATCATTGATTGGGGAAGAGGTGTCTATGTTCCACACCAACTTCAGCTCTGTTGGCTGATGGAAAAGCTTTTTCTTTCTCCTTTGCTGTTTTAATTTAGAAGAATGGATAGGGGAACAGTTACTGGAGAAAATGGCACCATTCCTAGCTAGTTAATGGAGAGCAAGGACTCAGACTCATGTAATCTGATGCTAGAGGGGTGCCTTGCACCCCTGCTTCTCTTGTACCATTTAGTTGACCGAACTCTACTTCCTTTTTTAAATGGACAGGAAGGGACATTAGTAAGAGAGTGAGCTATAAGACAGTTTTCAGAGAGAGTAAATTCCCCTAACACAAGACCAGCTTTCCAGGCATCCCCTGACAGCCTATTTCACTGGTTTAGGGTCCCTTGTATATTTTTCCAGAATGTTCTGTGTTTCAGTCCAAGCCAATGCGTTTAGCATCTTTAACGTGACTGCTCCTTGAAAAAGGGATCATGTCCTTAATCTCTAGTACATAGTGGGTGCTCAGTACGTGATGAATAGGATGGACGATAGGATGATGGTTGGATGGATGGACAGAGAGACGCTTGGGATTCCATGGTCCTTCTCATCGTCTTATTTCTTATCTCCTGGGCCAAAATATACATATCCTGTGATAAAAGATGCCTTCCTTGTGTTTTTGGCTTTGGTATTGGTGGAGAGCCCCATACTCACAAGAGGCTAAAGAGGAAGTTAGGGGTTATCTTTAGACCTGGTCAGAAGGGCTTCAGAACCCCTGGGGGGGTGGCTCCACTCCCTCCCCAAGACAACTGCTATAAATTCATCCTTGAACTTGTCTCTGTTAAAAAAGCATTTCTGATTTCTGAGATAGGTGGGATTTGCCCCTTAGCAACCATTTTCCCCTCCTGGACTTACAGGAAAAATCTCTGAAAGTTAAGGTTGAACAGGGTATAATCATTTATAGGCAATTGAAGTCCAAAGAAGTCTAGTTTCTTGCCCAAGGTTACAACAGTTAGTTGGGACAGAGCCTGAACCCCTACATCCTGGCTTCTAGCCTCCTTGTGCCTCCCGGGGTTTCTTGGGAAATCTGCACACTTTCCTCCTTTATTCCCCCAGCATTTATGCAGCACCTACTATGATTCAGGCTGCAGTGCATTGATAGGAAGATGGAAAGTAACAGTCTATCTTGCGGAGGCTTTCTTCTCTGAGCTGCACCCAGGAGAGCCCCAGGTTCTACACCTCAGATCTGAGGGCCCTGTGGCTTGCAGCAGCTTTAAATGAGAAGCCTGCATGCACTTCGGCTTTAGGCTCCTCCTGGACCCGGTGGGCGGCAAGCGCTCCAGCCCCTCCCGCCTACTCTGGATCTTGTAACTGCTGTTGCCACCAAACCAATCATGCCAGAAAGTCATCATGATGATTTCAGAACTGCATTGTGATTTATGCAAAGCGCGCGGATAATTACAGCCGGGCTCACAGAACACGAGACGAACATGCTGCGAGTGTGTGCGCGCGTGTTGTGCCTTTTGCCAGGACTGGATGGTGGCGGCGGCGGCGGCGGCGGCGGTGGTGGTGATGGTGGTGGTGGCGGTGGTATGTGTGTGTGTGCACGCGCGCGCATGTTTCTATTCATTGGACTGCTGGACACCCTGCTTGATTAGAGATTGGTGACAGCAAAAAGAAGGGGAGCATTCACATTTGATTTTAAGACAATTTGGAGCCTCGGGAGTATTTTCCACAAGTTTTGGTGCCTACGAATGAGCCAGCAGGGCGAGAATGTCGGGGAATAGGGGAAGAGGTAGTTTGGACCCTTCGAGAGCCATAGTCCTCCTACCTCCAAGCCACCCCTCCCAAAAAGCAGCTTCTAGATCCCCTTCTTGCCACCGACCCCTAAAGCTTTCCCCCCAGAGACAGGTCCAGGTTTAGTCTTTGACACTGGCCTTCATCTTCGTCTGAGATACAGTACGGCCCTTGGATCTCGTTCTTTGTCCTTAACCAAGCGCCCCACTCTGCATCCACATGATGGTCACAGCGGTGGTGGCGGCGGGGGCTGCAGCGGCGGCTGGGCAACCAAAACCGAGCCTCAGACAATAACTGTTTGTCAAACGACGCCTAGAAATTACTTCCCTTTCTGGGCGCGGAGTTCAAGTTTGTACTATTTCGCGTGCGCGGCGAGTACGCTGCCCAATTTGGCTGTCAACATGTTTGATTTCTTTTCTGGTCTCCTGAAAAATACCCTCAGATTTATGGTTTTGTCCCACGATTCCCTAATCTCGCCCCAATGCAAACACACACACACACACGCACACACACACACACACACACACACACGAGGGCTAACTTGGGAAAGAGTCGTCCCAGGTCTTGCTCTTTCCGGGCGTCCCCAGCCCCCGAGCCCCCGAGGCTGTACAGCCCCGGAGAGGACGCGGGCTCCCGCGCGTGCGGGGTGCGGAGGCCGGGGCTCCAGGCCCCGCGGAGGCCGCTGCGGAAAGTTGCAGTCACGTGCTGCGGCCGCCTGCGGGAGCGCACAGCCTGTGCCCGGGAGACGCCGGGCGGAGGAGCTGCTGCGCCCTCCGAGGGCTCGGGGGACGCAAGCACTCGCACACACAAACTCTCATCGAAAGCTCTCATCTGAAGAAAGTGGAGCTGGGGGAGGGCAGGCAGAATTTCGGAGAGCGGGTTTCAATTCTCCTCCCCCCCCTCCGCCCCCCAAAGCGCCGCGGTGGGCGGGAGAGCAGGAGGTGTGACCCCTGACCTCTAGCCGGCCCACGCCCGGAGGACAGGCCGGCAAGCTCTTGTTCGACAAGTTCAAGCTGCTGGGAGAGCTTAAATAAGAATTAATCTCTTGGTGATTGGGAATCACCGCTCCCTAGGCGTGCGCTCTCCCAAAGCCGCACAGGGACCGAGGCGTGAGAGAGCACTGGAGTCGGGGGAAGGCAGGCGGGAGGGGTAGGGGCCTAGGGCGGAGGAAGCTCCCCCGAATCCCTGGACGTTACTCGCAAAGGGGGAGCCAGCGAAGCCTGCTGGGGTAAGTTCTGTCCTGCAGCCGCTCCAGTGCAGATAATGGAGGCAACAGTAGCTTCGCTGTGCTCCGGGTAGGCTTTGCTTTGGGAAGCGGGCGCACCCTGCCCGCGGCTGGTGCCCCAGCGGACCCCGCGAAGGCCGCAGGAACGCCGAGCCTCCAGCAGATTCCATCCCAGGCCCCAAGTCCGCACACAGCGTCCTCAACTACAACTTTCCGTAGATAGTTGCAAAATGAATAATTACTCACCTCGGACCAGATCCAAGTTTTACCCAACAGAAAGGGCACGGGACCAAGAATGAACCAACTCACATGGCCATATCCGGTGCGCACAATCACACACAAACACACAGCCACCCAGTTTCTTCCACGAATCTGTCTGGCGCTCTGGAGAGAAGGGGGAAAGCGTTTTGAGAATGCTCCATCTCCCCTCCCTTCCCCCTTGCCATGAAATATAATAATTCATTTTTATTACAAGAGCAGCACCGTCCTCACCATCACGCACGCACAGAGCCACACTCCCATATTCACACTCTAACTCGTCAGCTCCGACAGCGCCTGCATTTTCTTTGGGAGCCGCTTGGAGGTTCATTAATATCATTAGCATTTAACCCCCTCCCTCTTCCCATCCCCTCCCTGCACATGGCTGACGTCAGACCCCGCCAGGAGTTGGGGGAAAAGCTAAGTGGGCCAGGGACGCCCTATTCCCCTCCCCGCGGCTGCCTGTCAGAGCGCTTCTGGAGATATTACAGGGGACCCAGCCCGCAGCGACAAGCACAAAGTCACGGGGTAATGAACTTCGGGGGCCCTTTGCCGCTCAGTGCGCGGCTCTCCCCGGAAACTGGGACCCGGCCGCCTGTTTTCTCGGAAGACTTCCCAGCCATCTAGTTTCCCACTCCGCTCTCTGGTTTGGGCAGCGCGGAGCCCATCTGCCTGAGACTGCGGTTGTGTTTTCCTTCTTTCCTTAAAAGAGCAGCGGTCTGTACCGATCTGGCCACACTCTGCATATGCCTAACGTAGAAGGAGAAATTGAAGACTGAGAGACAGGGATGGGGAAAGAGTGGGATTTTGTCCTTTTTGCTCCGTAGGAAGACCATTTTCGTGTCTCCGTCTGTCCTTCACTCTTCCTCTCTGGCTGTCCTCCTCCGTTCTTCCTCGATCTGCCTGTCCGTCTCTCCGTTTGTCTGTCCATGCGTGTGTCCATACCAAGCAACATTCCCAGCAGCTGCGGTTTTGCAAGAGCCGGGAAGAAACTTGAGGATGCTTAAATTCCCACTGTGGAACGAATTCTGAGCGCCCGGGGAGCAGCGCAGCGCGCAACCGACACCCACCTGTCCGGCTCCGGGAGCCTGCAGGCTGGAGGGCGGCTGGAGAGCGGCGGCGCCCGGCGGCGAGGCGGGCGCTGCAGGCCGGGACTCGGGCAGCGCCCACCAACCGCTCCGCCCTGGGACAGCCAGCATGAGCAAGCCGGCCGGATCAACAAGTGGGTACCTTTCGGGCCGCCGCGGGGCTCAGGCGCGCAGCCTGGGGTGGGCGGCAGGGGAGGCCGGGGAGGTCCCGCCCCGAGCGCTGCGGCTCTGAGCCCGGGAAAGGGACTCCGGCGGCGTGTGCGCTTTGGCCCAGCTCCTTGTAGCCCGTGAGTCGGGATGTTTCCTGGTGAGGGAAGAATTTCGTTACCTCTGGATGGCTTGATTTCCCACCCCCCTCCTTGGTTTGGTGGGGAGGTTGAGACCCGTGCAGCCCGCCAGTCCCGCGAGTTGCATCCGCTTAGAGACCAGGTGCGGGGAAAGCGGGGGGGGGGGGGGGGGGGGGGTCGATGGGGGGCGGGAACTAGGCCGCAGCTCCAGGCTGCAGCAACAATAACACACTCGCTCAAAACTCCGAGCTCCAGCGCGCAAAAGCAACTCTGCGCAAAGCGGATTTGAAAGGAATGCTTTGCACCCCGTTTCTAGTTATTTCAAATAATCCTGCAAACCGGGAAGCAGAAACAATTTAAAAGTCACATTTTCCTTAATCCTAAATCCGCGTAGGTCATAACTGGGGAATTTAAAGTATGGGCGAACCGCTCTAGCAAAGAGGGGACCAAATCCCTAATCCCAAGGATTTTTCGAGCGGGAGCTCGGCAGAGGCAGGAGTGTGCGGCCTGTTCCTTGGCGCGCTTCTCTCCTTCCTCAAACTTGCTTAGCTGGTGGCTCCCGGTCAGAATGCCGAGGCGTGGCTGATCTCTAACCAACTCTAGACGCCAGAGTGAGGGGCTGTGTGTGTGTGTGTGTGTGTGTGTGTGCATCTGCTCCCCCGATGCCTATGGAACCCGAGAATGTGGAGGCCCCAGCCGGCGTTGGGCGGGCGTTGTCGCAAGGCTCGCATCTCCCCGGGGGTATTTCAGTTCCCGCCTTCCGGTGGCCCAGGACTGCCTTTTCCAGGGCCCAAGAGTGGAGGCAGCCCTCGCCCGCAGTCCCCACTTCCCAGAGATCTCCCGCCGCCCTTGCTGTCTTCGCCTATAGCATTTTTGCCGCTCGGTGCTTTCATCAAACACTCCCTCCCCTCACGCCCTCATTGCCCCAAGTCTTTCAAAGTTGGGAGAATCCAAGATACTTCTGAGAACTGATGATGAAGTCCCACTTAAGTGGGAAGCAATTCACTTTATCCGTTTGCTTTGGTTTGGGTGTTGCCGTTTTGAAAATTCAAGTAAAGTGACCATGAACAAAAAAGAGAAAAGGAGAGATGTTTAGAACTAGGGCAGAGGGAAAGAGAAGGAAACTTTGCCGCCGGCACAAATCAGAGCCGACCCTGGCGGAGGCCCGGCTAGCCTCGGGCCTACGCTGGCCCTGGCCGCTCCAATCTCTGGAAGCGAGGCGGCCTGGCTTTTTGTGGCCCAGGTTCTGGTGTGTGAGGTCCTTCCCCGGAGGGGCAGAAGGAAACCTTTTCTGCAGCATTCTGAGCCTCTAACGCAAAAACAGAAGCCTGCGGGCTTCTGCAGGCCTCCTGGCTACCTCGCCCTGTGACAGGCCCTCACCTTCTTCCCTAGAAGGAAGGAGCCTCGGACTCGTTCTCCCACTTGGGGTGCGGAGTCGCCGGCGTTGATGCGTGTTGGCGGGGGGTGGTGCTTGAAAAGCGAGGCCTCGGAATAAAGGGATGGGGCAGGCGCCACGCTCGGTGCTCCGGGGGCCGTACCCGCGCGCGGTGGCCTGGGGCTTAGCCGAACCGTCCGGACTCAGGAAGGAAGGAAGGCTGAGTGACACGCTGGGGAAACTTGGGAGCTTTTCAACTTCCCAAGGGCCCGAGTTCGGCCTCGGACGCCTGAGACCCGGTGCGGGGTCGGCCGCAGCTGTTGAAGTTTCTCAGGCCCGCAGGAAGGCGGCCCCCGCCCGCGGCGCCGCTGCATCCCGGCCTTCTCCAGACAGGTGGCGGCAGCCGGGCCCGAAACCTGCGGCCTTCGGGCCCCGGGCGGCGAGGAGGTCGGCGCGCAGCGGGCGAGGTCAGGACCGAGCCGGGCCTCGAGGTCTGCGGGCCCCCGCCTCGCTCGGTTTCGCACAGCTGGAGGGCAGAGCGGTGTCACCCGGGAGCCCCGCCTGGGTGGTAACAAGACCCCGGCCAGTCACCCCTGCAGCCCAGACTAACTTCTTTCAACAGCCTCTGATGGTAATTACAGTAATCGAAGCTGCCATATATCTTCAGGCAATTATGACACACAAAAAGCCCCGAGGGGACCCCCTGGCGAGGGAAGTTAAGAACGGTTTTCCAGCCTCAGGAAACTCCCGCCAGCCTCACGTCGGAGCTCGCTCGGTTTGCTAAATGAGAGGAGCTTTGCAACGGGGTCAACCAGCTTGTCTCGTGACCCCAAGTCACCTTAACGTGGCTGGGTGGCGGGGTCTGAGGCGCAGACCCGCTATGCCCCGGAATTTTCGCGTCCCTCCCTCCTGTTCCCCTGCCGGGGCGAGTACGCCTGCCTCTAATCTGCCCCGGGAGCCGTGGCTCGGAGGTCTGCGCCGTGGCAAGGCCGCCCCGCAGCTGTGGAGGCCCCGAGGGGCGACTGTGGAGGAGCCCCGCCCCCCCCCGCCCGCCCCCGTGGTCCTCCCTGCCCCCCATGGGTTTCTCCAGAGCTGTGTGTCCCCGTCCTCTGTCCGGATGGGAGGCGGGGAAAAGAAAGCCCACCATGCTCCTCCCGCGCGCTTATCTTGGCCTCATCAAAAGTACCCCTGGGAAGAGGACAGCTGGGGTGACAAGATTGCTGAACCCCCAGCATGGAGCCCCTCTCAGCCCGAGGGCGTGTGGTATGCTGGGAACGGTGGTTGCAAAATATGGAAACCAAGCTGACTGTTTCTGGCGTCAGTGCGACGCAGCAGAGCTCGCGTCTCCGGTTGCTGGGGCCGCTGTGGGTTCCCATGGGCGCTCTGACAGGCCCAAGGAGGTGAGCGACCAGCCCCGCTGTGGCCTCGCCTGGCTACCTCCAGCCCCTTCCTCCCCCCAGCACAACCTCTCCTCCCACCACACGGGAAAGGGGGCGCCGAGGCGGTGGTCGCCGCGCCGCGCGCCTCCCCCACCAGCCTTTGTCGCCGTCAGAATTCCCATGCTACTCTTTTTGACGGGTCACTGGTGGCTCTACAGGCAGGTGCTATGGCGGGGTTGTAATTACCCAGGCCGCGCTTGGTCGTTACCGAACCCCCACCCCCGCCCTGACCGCGGGCGCTCTCCCTAACTCCCTCCTTCCCGGCCCCCCGCAGCTCCTCCAAGGCCTTGGTCAGGAGTTCGCGCCTACCAGGACGCCTCAAATCCACGGGCAGGTTTCCACCTCTGAGATCTCAAGGGCCCCCCCCCCCCGTGGCGCCCTCGCCTCCTCTACGCCCCTCGCCGGGCGGTTCTGACCCCCCTCTCTGCACCCCCGCCTGATAGCGTTCCCGAACCGCAGCGCCCCGGGAAGCAACTGTCGGGTTTCAGCGAGGCGGAGGCGTCTGGGGCCCAGACTGGAGGCCGTCGGTCGTGTAGCGACTGGAAAATTTCATGTACAGAAGTTAATTATTACTGTCATTATTTTTATCATCAAAATGTTAACACTTCACTACTTTGCGGGAGGAAAGACGTCTAAGTCCCTATAAATCGCTTCAGGCTTGTTGGGCTCTTGAACCCTAGAGAAAACAGTTCCCTCCCTTCTGAATTTTGGGATACAACCCTCCCCCTCACATCCCTCCAAGGTCCACGGCCACCCCAGGCTTGAGGAGATTCCAAGGAAAGTTCTCTTAAACCAGACGACTGTCAAGGTCAATAGGGGTAGAGAGGACAGTCTAGGGAAACCAGCTACATGCTTTAAAATATCAGCCTCCCGCAGCGGTGGAAAAAACCAGCAGGAAGGGACCCACCCGGGATCTCACGTGAGGAGGTAGGTCTGGGAGAAGACGAGCCTGGGGAGTGGAGGGAGCCGGGTGGCTGTCCCGCGCCAACCTGCTCAGGGATCGCACTCGAGTCACTCTCTCGTTTGCCCGGCCCGGTGCTAGTTACTTTGGGGGGGGGGGGAAATGTTCTTTTCCTAAAAGAAGTGATTTCGCAAAAGCGATCCACTAAGCATTTTTTAAAATAGGTAAAGCGAAAGTTGGGCAATTACCACTACCCTTATTATCATTAATAATCCTAGTATTAGCATTACAATAATAATCCTAATAATAACAACCGCCCGGCAGCTCAGAGAAAACTCGATTGCCTTCCAGCTGCCATCCCCGGTTCCAGCCGTGTTTGTTTTTCTTCTTTCCCCTTTTACATTTCAAGTTTGTCTCCTCGCGCGCTAACAACTTTCTCTGTTTAATGCGAGCGCGGGGGAGGGAGGCGGCCAAACTTTCCGCGGAGCAGAAAGGCAGCGGCGGGCCGCGCTGCCGCCCCGGCCTGCTGTAATCTTTTATTCCAAAATGGGTCTCGGCGATTAGAAGAGACCCAAATACATGTAGCGGTGCATGAATAATGCTCATTGTAGGAAACTGACACTTGCTCAAGGAAAAAAAGTTTGGCTATAAAATCACTTCATTATTTGCTTTTACCGCAGCTTCGGTGCTAATCCCTTCAGAGGTCAGATTGCTTAGCATCTCTCTCTCCCGCTCCCCTTTCCTCCCTCTCCTCCGCCCTCCTCGCCCTCTCTCCCCTTCCCCCCTTCTCCGTCTTTCCTGCGATTTCAGGCCGTATTTTAGATATCCCCTGTAAAGTGTGCGGCGACCGCAGCTCGGGGAAACACTACGGGGTCTACGCGTGCGACGGCTGCTCGGGGTTTTTCAAACGGAGTATCCGCAGGAACAGGACGTATGTCTGCAAATCTGGAAACCAGGTACCTCGGCCAGGGCTGCACCGCCCGGCTCCCGTCTGCTGCTTCCCCTTCCTTTGTTTGTGCCAAGGCCTCCTCCGAGTTTCCAAGCTGCTGGGGAGAGATCGAGCTCTGACCTCTCCCTTCCTCTCCCTTCTTCCCGCCTCAACGCTCAGAGGCCCTTCCGCGTGGGAAAGGCGGGAAGAGGTAAAGGAAGATACAGAGTTTGCAGGGGGATATCTGAATCCCGGCTCCTCCCTACACACACACACACACACACACACACACACACACACACACACAGCCATCCCACTTTTTGCAATCCTCTGACACACTTTGACACAGGGTATGGCCCACACCCAGCGGCTTTGAAGCCAACTCAGGGGACCTACGGAACCTCAGAATTTAAACCACAAAGTGCAAGCTGGAGAAAAGGCTACGTTCTGTTGCCTGCACCCCAACCCCATTCCTAGCAGCACCCAAGTTCCGTGCCCTGACCGCTGCCTGCCATGGCAGAAGTAAAAGCCACAAGGCATCCCAATCAAGGTTGCCACCCAAGGTGAGCATGGTCATTTGGAGCACAGAGGGCTTGCCCTGTGAAGGGCTGGTTGTGTCCTTTCAACTTCTGCAGTAGCAGGACCGCTCTGGTAGTGGTCAGTGGGGCTTCAGCCCCCATGTGACTTTAGCTGGGGCTCATGGGGAAAGGGGATAGTGAGCAGGAAGAGAAGGCTCTCAAGGAAGAGGTAAGTGGGATCCTCTCCAAGGCTCCCATTATCTCCTGTTTCTCTGCTTAGAAGATGTGCCTGGTTGGTTGTGTGTTGGTCTTGAGCAAGCAGAACTCTCTCAGAGAGACAAGGGGGTTAAAGCATGGGCTGCGAGTGAGCCAAAGCTTCCAGAAAGAGCAAGTTGGATCCCCTGACTTAGTTTCCAGCTCAGTAATAGGCTCATTTCAAGGAGATCAGCCTTTTGGCCCCACACGTTGCCTTCTCCTCAGCCAGGCACACAGACCCTCACCACAGAGCCACCACCTTGACTCCCAAGAAGATCCTGGAGAGAGTATTAGTCAGAAGTCATCCTTTGGTAACCAAAATGGTAAAACATCTTCACTAATTAATATTTATATATGTATATACATACACAAATATTGTCTGGTGCTGGTGAATTATTCTATTTCTAAAGCTATGTCTGCTTATAGCAATTTCCAATAGATTTGGATTATCAACAAGAACATGATGATATTTACATTTGGATAAGTCATTTTGAACTCCAGCCCTGTTACCTGTTTAATTGGGTACACAGCTCTGTATCAGTTTCTAGCTCACCATATGGACACATCACATTATACACATGCAGGGCTGTATCCCTGTAGCCCCACAGGAATATGGGATCACTGTGGGTCATCAGATTTGAGCAGGCTTCTACTTAAATTACCTTTTAATTTTATGCAATGCACAGAATTGGGGAATCAAAATCTCAGATGCTATGCTTGATATTTTCAAAGGGGTTGGCTATCAATTGAAACATATTGATGTCAGTCCAAGTCCTTGTAAAGGACTGATAATAGACTCATCAGGCTTGGTGTCCTCTCCTTGCAGAGAGAATAAATGGGCTGAGCTCAAGCACTCATCTTTCTCTCAAGCTTCAGATATTTATATACATATGATCTGATTTGAAGACACTCTTAAGAACAAATGAAGCTTCCATTTTGCACTAGCTTGTTTATCAGAATACTAGAAAGATTACATTTGAGGATAGATATATGACTTCATTTAATAACAAATTCTCTAAACCTCTTTACATTGAGCTATTACACTGGCCAGCAAAGATGACCTAAAGAATTAACTTAGAAAGCAAAGATTATTTCCTTTATCTCTTTTATTCTAAGATTAGGTAAATAATACTCCAATTTATTGTTAACAGTAATGAAAACATATAGAAATTATTATGAACCCCTGCCCCACCTTTGTTTTAAATACCTCAACATATTTTAAATCAGAAGGGTGGGATCTCATAAAAAGTATATTCAAGTGTGTTATTTTTTTCCTAAGGGCTATTTCAGAAAGTGTGCATATTCCAAATTCAGAGTATATGATTTTTTAAGGTTATGAAGCAAAATAAAAATGTTTTTATTATATTCTCTTTCTTCCCACTGCACATGTAACAGTAGCAAGTCATATAAACACAGGAGAGCACCAAACTTATTCTGTATTTTTGGTGCATAAAATGCATATGTAGCTGTGACTCTTTATGTATCTATGTATATGTTCCCTCAATAATAACACCTAACACTGAATGAACACAGAAGTTCCATCAGAAACTTTCTCCGTAAATTTCCTCTTCCAATATTTTTCCAGAAAATTTCATTACTTAAAACGTTTATTTTCTCGAGCATCTCAAATAAATATTTGTAAGTCAGTAATCAGCTCTTTTTTCCCAGTTATCATGCCAACTTTCTCAGTCCATATTATCGTTTTGTCGGACAGCCCATCACATTATCTTCCTGGTCATATTTCCATAGTGGGCATTTCTAGAATTTGCCCAGGCTTTGGACTCTTCTTTTTCCACCCTCACCTCTGTATGTCTTGCCTTGCTAATCACTCTGGCTTCTGCCTCACCTTCCCTGAATGGCTATGTTTCCATGAATCTGGGCTGAGGCTAGTCTGTAAGACAAGTTTCACATGCTGGTTATAAGGATGGCCTCAGGTACAAAGGCAAGAGTAAGGAAACTGGATAGTGAAGAATAAATGGGAGACATTTATCTGACCGAAAGTGACAGAAAGAGGTAGACTCCAGACCTGATGGCGGAGAGAATGCTTGGCTGGAAGAGGGGCGTGGCGGCGATCCCGACAGGCAAGCCGGCTCCCAGCCCAGCTCTGGCGCCTCCTCCTCTGGGGCCAGGTCGCTGTCTTCGGTACTGAAAGTCTCGCCCCTACTCCACTACCTCCGCGCCTGGAGGAAGTCGCTCCTTCCAGCAAGGCAGAGTCAGGCAACAAGGCGCTTGGACCCTTCACTTGCTTGGCGAAGGACTTTTCCTCCTTCTCCACTTTCGTAGGGTCAGGGGATGTTCCTTTTGAACATAGCCCCTGGAAGTAGCCCTGAAGTAGCCCCCGGAATCCCAGCCCTCCGTCTGCCTGGCTCTGCTCGTGCCCAAGGCCTTTGAGGCTGGCGGACCAGGCCTTTGAGGCTGGCGGACCCAGGCTTGCAGCTCCTAAGTCCGTGGCGGAGTCCGTCCCCGCCTCCACGTTTCTCTCCACCAGGCGCCGGCTTCGCGTCTCCAGTCTCAAGGCCCTGGGGGTCGCTGACTG
The DNA here is from genome assembly GCF_003009895.1 of Hyaena hyaena. Classification (NCBI taxonomy): domain Eukaryota; kingdom Metazoa; phylum Chordata; class Mammalia; order Carnivora; family Hyaenidae; genus Hyaena; species Hyaena hyaena. The sequence goes on from NW_024080756.1 coordinate 2,052,469, forward strand.
CCTGCGCTCTGTTCCAGGGAGGCTGCCCGGTGGACAAGACACACAGAAACCAGTGTAGGGCGTGTCGGCTGAAGAAGTGTTTGGAAGTCAACATGAACAAAGATGGTAATCAGTACAGCTTTTTATTTCTCTAATGTTGGTTGACTAGTAAGTAAATTATATGTAAACAGAAAATACATGGCACTCCAATGCATGTAAGTAATCTCCCCAGCACATCTTCCCAGATGCTGGGAATTGGCCTTGGACTTTCAGTCATATCCTTCCGTCTCTCTGCATGAGCCTCCTACCCCCCACCCTATTGAACTCTCAAAGTATGGCCCATGGCCACATTGGAAACTTGTGCCCTACAACCACCCCCATGGAGCTAGCGCTCCCGGTGGCCCCAGTCCGATGGGCACACACACACACGTGGTATTTCCTGCTTCACATCCTAATATCTCTTCTCACCTCTCCTTGCAGTTCCTTTGTGACCACCTCTAAGCCTGTTAGTCTACCTCAGGATCTCGCAGTCTGGAGAGTCTTCCAGGGTGGAGATCATGGGGACTAGGGAACTGTGTTGGAGGAGGGAGGGCAGAAACACAAGCAAGGGGAATTTCAAGCCCTTGTTTGCTAATTAATTAAGATTCCAAAATCAGGACAGCCACTGTGGCGATCTGGGCTTTTTCTGGGCCTTCTGTTTGTTTTACAAAAAGGGACTGGAGAGGCAGGGTGTCACCTGTGGGTGCCTCTGACACCCAACTCCCAGAAGGCTCTCAAACAAACGCAGCAAGAACTAGGGAGTCAGATGCTTCTTGTGCTGAGCTCAGTCCGAGTGCGTGCCCGGTGTTGGCCTGGCGAGGGCGCCCCAGGCCTGGCCGGGGGCTGGGTCCTGGCCAAAAGGGAGGAATGGGGCCTCAAGACAGGATCCTCAGAGGACTTTGCCTTGGCGATGGGCCGGGCTGGGTGGCAGCTCCAGGAGGCACAGCGCCCACTGGGGAGTGATCCTTCCTCCGCAACGCAGGAAGCAGGAGGGAGCGTCCAACCTGTTGAACTTGTGTATTGACAAGTTGTCAAGCTCTGCGAGCGGAAGATTGCCCTGAATTAATTTGTTTGTTTAAACTGTTGGCGGTAATTGTCACATCTCCCCTGCCTTCCTCCAGCACACTCCAAGACAGGCGCTCCCTCGTTCCATCCCACAATGTGTTCCAGGCTCGGGTCCTTTTCTCCTGAGGCCCTCAGAGGCCAAACGCCATTTCCGCGGGGGTGGAGGTGGGGGAGTGGGAAAAGTGTGCAGGGATGCTGTGCCTGCCTGGGCGCAATGCTCCCTCTCCCCTTTGTCTCATACAAGGGTATCTAAGTACTCCCGCTCAGAGGGTTTCTGGTTTTGCTGCGACCACCCTGGGTGGAAAAGAGCCCTGAGCCCACCTAGTCTTGCTTGAGGCGTGGCCATTATCAGGACACTTGGGGCCCAGCTCCTCTTCTCAGCCTTATCTCTCTGCCTCCAGTGTAAGAGTTAGACGATCTCAGAGCGTCCTCCAAGTGCACATTCCCTCTCCCTCCCTCTCTTCACCTCTTTAGTGACCTTGCCTGCCTGGATGGGGCATTCGGCTAAGTGTTGTCGAGTCTTTGATCGGGTGCATTTGTCCATCTGTCTGTCTCTGCAGCGGTGCAGCACGAGCGGGGGCCTCGGACATCCACCATTCGCAAGCAGGTGGCTCTCTACTTCCGTGGACATAAGGAAGAGAACGGGGCGGCGGCGCACTTCCCCTCGGCAGCGCTGCCCGCGCCAGCCTTCTTCACCGCAGTCACGCAGCTGGAGCCGCATGGCTTGGAGCTGGCCGCCGTGTCCGCCACCCCAGAGCGGCAGACTCTCGTGAGTCTGGCTCAGCCCACGCCCAAGGTCCGTGTCCCTGCTGTACTCAAGGAGTCTGGTGCTTAGCGGAGGGAGGAGAGGGGCGAATCCATTTCTTCTGAGCAGGGATGGGTTCAAGCTAAAGACCCACCTGGTCACGGTGCTGGGTCAGGCTCTGCGGGAGGTGTAGACCCCTTGCTCTCCCCTGTTCAGCCAGTGGTGCTCAAATTTTAGTGTGTGGTAAAGTCACTCTCTGAGATGGCTACAAATGTACACTCCCTGGCCCATTCCCCATTGAGTCCCTTTCTCCATGGAGGATGTACAAAAATGCCCTGGTGTGGAGCCGTGGCTGAACAACCTAGGTATTTCTGGAGACCAGAAGAACACTTCTGGTTTTAGCAAAAAAGAGTTGGCTACAGCTGGTAGAAAAGAGTCCCTGAGTTGAAGATCTCAGGGATCGGTTTCCTTGGGCAAAGCTGGGGGTCCCTAATGCAACAACAGCGTGTGGAGCTCACCCTGTTAGGAGAGTCTGAGGAATCTGGCTTTATTTTCTACTCTCCCTTCACTCTCTTCAGAGACGCATGTATTTACACCACGATCGATCGATCTAGTCTCTACTTAGCAGGGCCACAGCCTGAACCACTTCAAAAGGCTGCCACCTAGGGACTACCTTCCAGGCTTCCAGCTGGTACCTACCCAAGGCACCCACTCAAGGCCGCGAAGGGGAGGGCCAGCTGCAGCCCCACGCTGCAGGGAAGCCAAACACCTGGGCACCCGCACAAGCACAATATTTAATATTGCTTTCTTACCCTTGATGTGTATAATAAGCTTGGGAAAGTAGTGTTATGAATATGTTGTCAGTTATGAATGGGAATGCTCTGTGAATGATTAAGATGTCTAATTGAAATATTTCCATAATATACTAATCCTTTCTAAAAATACTCATATGCATATTTGTGTTTGGGATGCCTATTAATTTATACTTTTTTCACATCTATTTTTATTGACACAAATGCAAGCAGCTCTTGTCTAAATTGGGAGACAGGCCCGGCGCTTTGCTCAGCCTGAGGAAAATTTGCTACAGCGGATAGAAAAGCCAGATGCCCCTCTGGAAGGAATAGGCCCCCAAAGACTGGAAATGGGCCTGTCCTAGTGGTTATTATTTCTCAAAGTCTATAGATATAGATGTTTGGGTTTTTTTTTTTTTTTTTAATCTACCAATGGCAACTGCATGTTTCAGCAGAACACCGAATTCCTGTCTCCTTCCCTGTTCTAATTAGAAAATTAGAAGGTTGGCTCTTCTTGCAAAGCTGTGGTTTCCTCACTCCCTGGTGTTTCTCTTTCTTCCCTGCTCAGTACCCCCATGAAGTGAATGGGACCCCAATGTATCTGTATGAAGTGGCCACAGAGTCAGTGTGTGAATCAGCTGCCAGGCTTCTGTTTATGAGCATCAAGTGGGCTAAGAGTGTACCAGCTTTCTCCACGCTATCTTTGCAGGACCAGGTATGACCAAGAGGGTACTGAGCTCTCTGGGAAGGGGGTTGGGAAAAAAACAACGTAGTCAGCCTTATGAAACTGGAGGTTATCTGGATAAATCACGAAGGCCAAGCGTCCTTTCTTAACAGCAACGGGGAAACGGTTTTTCCTAGCTTCCTACTGTGGGTTCAAAATAGCTATGGAACCCTTTCTAAGAAATGTAATTATGTTATTTCAGACATGTTACATTTGGGCTATGAAAAACAAATATAGAAGATCATTATCTTTCTCTCTCCTTTTGTTAAATTGAATCACACATTTAAAAAATTTTAGTGATATTTAAAATTGCTAATAAAACAATGTTTCTTAAGAATATTGGACCTGAGAGAAATAGATGATGAGAGTATTCCCCTGTAATATTTTCAGATCTAGTCTTAATATTTTATGTCTAGAGCTTTATATTTTCCATTGTGATACTCACAGCCTTGACCACTAATTTATCAGCATGTACGGCTAAAGGGTCCATTGCATACCTCCTGTAGGCTAGGATCTCCCTTGATTCTTCAAGTACTTTTAGAGATTTTGTAAACAAATGGGCATTGTGCATAATTCTGTAGTTGTAAATGACATTCAGAGGGGGAAAAAAAGTGTGTGCTGCTAAAAATTACATCATACCAAAAGCCAGAAATTTTGTTGTTAGGAATATCAGGAGTAGCTTCTGCTGGAATTTTTCTAATCTTGAGGGGAAGAAAGAAAATGAAGTGTTCATAACCATTGGGTGGTTACCCAGACATTCATGGAAATTAATGACAAACTTCCCAAAAGACTAATAAGTAATTTTAAAAGCAAATGGTTTATGTATTTAATTCATTTTATACCTAGTTAAAGCATGATAGTGCCCTTTAATATGAAGCATGCTTCCTACAGAGAGACCTAGCAATGTCCTCAAAACATTTAATCTTCTAGTATGGGGTGTTCTTGGTGCTCGCTTCAGCAGCACATATAGTATGGGGTGTTCTTGTTTTCCGGGACTCTCAGACATGGTCAGAATTAGATATTGTTTACCTTGCATTTTTGAAGTATTATTTTCTGTACTTAATGCAATAAAACTAAAAATAAAGCATTTTCAAAATTAAACCTTTGGTCTTATTGTGATTTTGGTTACAAGCCTTCACAATTCAGCTCATAGCTCCCAAAAGGAAATCCCTTCACATAAATCATCCAGAATTGGCTGGTTTTTGAGAGATTTTTCAAAAACAGATTTTTTCCCCCAAAATGGTTAGGTTCTGTCTTTGACCAGGTTTACTGGATGACTCTAACCACTTGCTGTGTGTGTGTGTGGTGTGTGTGTGCTTGCACGTGTGTGCGCACCCATGCGCACTGCCAATTGTTTCTCAAAACAGGTATTTGTATACTCTTTAATACAAACAAAATTTACTTACTGTCTGCCACTTAGCCCTTTAGTGGAAACCCTTCAACAACCAGCAAACTGCAGTGAAGTGGAATCCAGTATATTAATTTGGAAAAGGAACGAGATTTTTATTTTAAATATTCAGTAGCACATTTTCTTAGAATGAAAATGACAAGCACCTTGATGCTGTCCACTTATGAGTCTCAGAAAAATCAGGCAGTGAGATGAGGTAAACTCAGCAAAACCCGATTAACATAATTACACCCTGATTTCCCTGCATGCCTCTTGGGAATTAGTGATCTCTCCTCACTCCCAGCCCAGCCCCCCAACGCTCTAGGGAGATGGGGGCCCAGATCTGCACGCTTAGTCTGTAATCCTCAACCCTGATAATATCAGCATTTTATATGAAGGGGGTCACCTGCTGAGCTGCTGGTGGCATTTCACTGAGCCTGGGTCTCTGGAGAAGTTTCTAGGTGGTCAGGAATGAATGGAAGCAAGGACAAGAAGGGTAAATCCTTTTCCAAAGGAAGCAAAGTTTGGAGAATTGGAATGGCTGACTCTCAGATGCATGTGCTTATCTATAGGCACCTTTTCAAAAAGGAAAGTATGTAAAATAAAAGAAAGCTAGAATATTCAGGGGGAAAATGACCAAGACAGGCATTTAAAACACTTTTTAAAATAATGGAAATTTACATATTGAAATTGTTTATAAATTTATAAATTACACACTATATTATATTATACATCTATTGTATGACAGCTGATGCTTTTGGAAGATGCTTGGAGAGAACTGTTTGTTCTAGGAATAGCACAATGGGCCATTCCGGTTGATGCTAACACTCTACTGGCTGTATCTGGTAAGAATTGCACAATTTAATGACTTTGTTGTAGAAATTACCATAAAAATACATTACTGAAAAAAGAACAACATGTAAAGAATAACAAATTCCTGCTGAACAATAGAGTATACCTGTCATTTATAAATCTATATTTAAATGCAAATAATGTTGTTTTGTTGTATTCATGACTGCTTGCATTGTTATTTAAATGCAAATTACTGTGTTTGTTATCATCCAAGAGAAGATTTTATATTAACTTTCATACAATATAGCCAGTTTACACGGAATCAGATATCTTAGAGTGACAATTGAATAGATATTGATATGCAGAATTCTGTCAAAAATCAATATTAAATCATGAAAATGCCTTCATATTAGAGCAGTTATTCCATATTTCTATTCTAGGCATGAATGGTGACAACACAGATTCCCAGAAGCTGAACAAGATCATATCTGAAATACAAGCTTTACAAGAGGTGGTGGCTCGGTTTAGACAACTCCGGTTAGATGCTACCGAATTTGCCTGTCTAAAATGCATCGTCACTTTCAAAGCTGGTAGGCCGATGCAACCCCCTGTGTCTTCTCCTTCCCCAGTTTTGCCACCTCACTAATTCAGCCACCTCAAAGTCCAGACTGATCACTGCAAAAAGAGGTGATGGTTTTTAAGGGGGCTGATACTCTTAGGCTGGCCCCACTTTCAATAGTGGGGACCCTGCTGTTCTGCTGGCCATCTATTTCCAGAGAGCTGCTTTCCCATCTACGTTTCCTCTGCCACTTATCACAGTTTCCTGGTCTTCATTTCTAGTTCCTACACATAGTGGTTCTGAACTGAGAAGTTTCCGGAATGCTGCCGCCATCGCAGCCCTTCAAGACGAGGCTCAGCTAACCCTCAACAGCTACATCCATACCAGGTGACTCGTTTGCCTTGAATGTGCACTTAAGAAAATTGCTTCCAATGTGAATGTGTGAGCAGGCGGTAATAAGCCAGTTCAGACCCTGTGACTCATCATCCTGTTGCCAGCCAGCTAATTTAGCTAGAATCTGTGTCCTTACCTATTGTGCAGGATGGGTGAGAGGAGCAGATAAGATTAGATTATCCAAGTGAGAGCATTGCCAGACTCCTTCTGGCTGTCCTGCCTGAACAAGTTGATCCACCAAAACATTGGAACACATTGGTGTGAATGGACCCTGATAAGGCAAAGGTCAAAAATAAAGGTCAAAGTGGTATATTAGTTGACATATTAGAGAGTGGTCACATCATCCTTGAGAGGCTATCTTTAACCCCATCGTGATTGCTGTTTGGCTTTGGTGACTGGTATCCACTGAGTTCTTTTGAGTCATAGCAACTTCTGGCCAAGCAGGGCCCACTGGCAGAGAATCTTCTTGGCTAGTCATTGGAACTCTCAGTCACTGGGGCTCCAGCAATGCTCCTCCTGGCACCAATGGACAAGTCCATTAAGAATTATAGACTTTCAGATTCCATTTTAAGATGGAAAAAAAGCAAGGCTTTTAAAGAGTAGTGGGACCCTGCTAGCTTCCTAAGTTAGGACTGTGGTAGATCTGAGGTTAGAACAGAATTACTATTGTTGCTTATTCTTTGATTGACCTTGAAAGGAACCCCATGCAAACCTGTCTCGATCATCTCAAAATCACCCGCAGACACTGTGCAAGGAGTAACTACATTGAGAGGGTAGAGGCAGTTAATGCCTCCCTCACCTAAGGGGTCAGCGAAATCCCAAGTCAGCTGTATTCACTGGGGGTGATACCACTTCTACTATGAGCTGCTTATTTCTATTATAAATCCTCTTTTGAAAACTAATGAATAAAACTGTTCCCTGTCCATGGAATGTCAATGAAACTGTGTTGAGTGATAGTGCATATGTATATGTCTTTCATTAAAGTACCATGGTTTTAAACGTTTAAATCCATGTTAAAGTTCAGAATGTATAGTAAGCACTTAATATTTGCTCAAAATTATAAAATGGAAAAGTACGTAATTTGGGCACTTCCCCCACTTCCCCACTAAAAATGAACTTGTATATCATAACTGACCTCTGACATCTATAGTCATTGAGGTATAAAGAACAGTACACTGAAAAGAATATGATATCCACTTACTGTTTCAGTCAAGCATTTGCTGAGGGCTTGACTGGTGAGCATTGTGGGACGCTAGAAAGAAAAAGACACTTTCCCTTACCATTGCATGAAGTAGGCAGAAGTGATCATTCAATTTAGAATAGAGAAGAGAGAAAAAGCAAAGTGTGGAGTGGGAGAGATGAATTCTAGGTGGTGAGAAAAGTCTGGAAAGGCTGGATGATGGAGGAGAAGACATGTGAGCTGGTCCTTGAATGGCAGGACTTCAGCAGGAGAGAAGGGCTGCAAGGAAAGCCAGTAGAGCGACCAATAGAGGTGCTGTGGGAGGTGCCAGCATGGAGGAAGGGGAGTCTGAGAGGGTCTGGCATACCAGAAACTTCTCCTAGGGTGACCTGAGAGAGCTAAACCACAAATTAACAAAATTCTGCTTTAGGAAAATGGCAAGTATATTACTTCTACCCCAGCCTGAAAACAAGGAAATTATTCATTGAAGGAACACATTTGCTTTGACATGGAATTTTGTTTATTAAATGTTTGTTTGTTTATTTATTTATTTTGAGAGTGGGGAGAGACAGAGAGAGAGGGTGAGAGAGAGAATCTCAAGCAGGCTCTGTGCTGTCAGTGCAGAGCCTGACATGGGGCTTGATCTCATGAACTATGAGATCATGCCCTGAGCTGAAATCGATTGAGCCACCCAAGTGCCCCTATATTCTAAAAGATAGTATGTTGAATAGTCAGACTCTCTCTCACTGTCTCAGTCTGTCTGTCTGTCTCTCTCTCATGTGCACACACACACACATTGTTATTGTTTCTAGGTAATACAGTACTTGACATAGAACAGACAATTAATTCTTGTTGACTAACCAGTCCCTTCCTAACTAGGAAATGAAAGAAGTGGGTGAGTAGGTGAGAGGATAATCTACTTGCAGAAAAGCAAGAGTTAATGGTCTATGGATTCCCCAAAATCTATCCTTTCTGAAAGTTACTATTTCCCACAGTGGTTCTTCACTGTGGGAAACGTCCAGCATGTTGGGTGAGTGCTTCACACATGGCAGAGGCTGGTCCAGGCAGCCTCTGCTTCTTACCCACTGCAGAGTCCTTGCTGCTCAGCCTGACCCTCTCAAGGGAAACAGAGCTGTTGAAGAGAGTAAATGACCAAGGGGGAAGGGAGATGTGGATCCTGGGGATTACTTTCCAGGAGACATGGAAGATACTTTGAGCAAGGAGAGCAAGTGATAGGGTGAAGGTATTTTTTAAAATGTAGCTAAGCTCCACCATTTCCATACTTCATTATTAAATGTGGTCTGGTCGTCCTTGTCCCTGGGTGATTATGAAGGTGGGCATTGAAAGGGCCAAACGGGGTCCTCAGAAGCTCAGAAAGAATGATCAGCCTCATGTCAGGTGGAAGAGAGCGAGCTCAAAGCTAACAGACAACCATGGCAATTTCTTCCCTGGATTCTATTTGCCCAGTGGAGTGATCAGTCAGTTAAACGCAGTGTTCAGCCACCTAGCTCCTATAAGGGAATTTTGATATCTGTCAGTTTCTAGCACCTTGTGGCCAGAGGTTAGGCCCAGCTAGTTACACACAGGTGTCTCTGGAGCTCAGTCTTCCAAGTGGTGTGTTGTCGTGGAGGGAGCCCTCCCTGTAGAGTATATGGATACCTGATTCCAAACAATTGACTGAGAAGCAAAAGGGCTGCTGTGAGGAAGTGGCTTATAGGCATCTAAAGGCAGCAGAAAATCGAACTTGCACATCTGAGCACAGACGCATGTTGGGACATCAAGAGAGGAAATTGTTAAGCAATTTCTCACATCTTTAATTATATGCCAATTTCATTGACATGAAAGTTGGGTGGCACTGCCACCCAACAGAACTTAGTCTTTAATTTGCAGTGTAATAAGGATGGAATTATTCCTGAGAGTGACTAAGTATAATGCCTGAATAATAATTTGGAGAATTGCTTTGAGAAGGAATCCATTTTATATGAGGGAGACTAGCCTGATGCGAGAGCCTTGGGGACCAGAAAATGTGGATGTTATCGCTACTTTTATCAGGAAAACCATGGGTATTTTCTATGCTGGCAACCTTTAGTATATTATTTGACTTAAACCTAGTACCATATTTCTTTAAAATTTTTAAAAATGTTTATTTTTGAGAGAGAGACAGAGTGCGAGTGGGGGAAGGAGAGAGAGAGAGGGAGACACAGAATCTGAAGCAGGCTCCAGGCTCTGAGCTGTCAACAAAGAGCAAAACATGGGGCTCGAACTCAAGAATGGTGAGATAATGACCTGAGCTGAAGTCAGACGCTTAACCGACTGAGCCACCCAGGTGCTCCAGTACCTATTTCTTAAAATTACTTTTTCTCCAAACAAAATGCAACCCCTTTGCTAACATAAAGATAGTGATTTTGTCAGCATCAAGTTCTTCGTGCCTTGAGTATTCAACCCACACAACAGGGCCAGTAGCACCTGCCTAGGTCTCTGTTGCTGGGAGAGTGTGGTATTAAAGAGGCCCAGACAGGAAATTATGCTGAAGACGGTGTGCGTTCACGTATGAGATACGAGTTCCCATGAGTCCTTGCTCTTACCTTGCTGTCATGGCTTCTCCTCTTCCAGATATCCCACTCAACCCTGTCGCTTTGGAAAACTCCTGTTGCTTTTGCCAGCTTTACGTTCTATTAGTCCGTCAACCATAGAAGAGGTGTTTTTCAAAAAAACCATCGGCAACGTGCCAATTACAAGACTGCTTTCAGATATGTACAAATCCAGTGACATCTAAGCCCTGAGTCCCCACTTTTCAGGATGGGGCAGTATTTGATGAACTTCTACCCACGGAGAACAAGCCTCAACTAACAAACCCTTCAGGAAGCATAAACCTGGGAATGTGTAGCCTTCAGGAAAAAAAAATGCCAATTGACACAAAACCGTTCCAGTGGCTTTGACCTACTGCCTCGCCCAGGGTAGGGCAGCCGGGAAAGAAAGGGGGGTGTCACAGGGCCACCCAAGCAGAGCCACGCCCTGGGAGGGGGGCTGGTGGGGGGGGAGTGTTGCCACAGGCCATGCCATTCTTCTTACCTGGAAGATCGGGCTGAACTCTCAAAATCGAAAATATCAGTAGAAGTTTCTTTTCCTTTTTAGCAGATAAAGTTGGGTAACCAAATATAGTTCTGTATATAACATCATACAGCAGCCTTCGGAACTATTTCATGTTGGAGAAATTGTTTTAAAAATAATGGTTAGGTTTTAAATCAAAAGTTTTATCAAAAATTTTTCTTCTATCGTAATACATCATGAAGTGGCCTTCAGGACTGAGTTAGTGAATGAAAGGTAGCTTACGCCATGAGACTTGCTTTTCTCTATCTTTTTTCTTTCTTTTCTCTCTCTTTTGTTCTTCTCCTTCTCCTCCCCCTCCTTCCCCTCCTCCTCCTCCTTCTCTTTGATACCATAGGCCAGGCAACCTTGTCAAAGGAATTGGTGGACAAAATGAGATTCTCACCAAGACTTCAGGTTGGATAACATCTCAAAAATAGAAGAGCTTTACTAAAAGAATGCAAATTGAGGGAGGATGAATAAAAACAGCCAAACCAAATAGAGTGGAGATGGATGATGAGGCAGATTGCTGTCCTGCTAACAAAGTGCTGAGACCAAAGGCAATGGGGGTCCAAACTCGTGTTTCAGCGAGTCACACCAGACAGAGAGTAAATGAACAGAGACATGATGCCAGAAGGAACCACAAGGAGATGAAGGCTAAAAGGTTTCTTGATTGATCCATTGCTAACAGCCTGAGACTCTTCAATGCCTTTCAGAAAACCGGTTTCTAGTAAAGCCTTGAATGCACGCATGCACACACACACACACACACACACACACACACACACCGTCCTACACTATAAGCTGCTCCTTTGGTATGAATCTATACTTATGGAAATGTAGAAACAAACATTTGAAAATAGCTGCTGTACTTTTCACATTTTGATTTATTAGGTACTAGCACTGAAGAAAAATATTCAGCACTTGGACTATCATAGGATGAGTAAAACTTCTCTTGTACAAAGTGAATTAACTGATTTGTGAAGTTAAAAGGTTGTACTCATTGTATTTACAAAGAATAAAAATATATTGGATTTAAAGGAACTCTACCTGATTTCTTAGCCTCCCTCCCCGGCTGGTTCTCACCCACCAGAGAGAAGGTGGCGGCAGCAGCTGGTGTAAAAACTGAAGCTCAGAGCACTCCAGCCTGAAGAACCGAACCACAAAGGCAATTTCCTTTTTACAGTGAATCCCATTTGTAAAATGATGAATAAAGAAATAAAACATAAGATTCTGTTCTCTGCAGCTCTCAAATGTAATTGCATCTGTTAGCAAAATTGCTGTGTGAAGAAGAAAGAGGCCGATTAACAGAGTCTTCATTCAGTCGCTCCTCTCTCTTGCCAACATTTCAGTCCTGACCAGGAACTTGAAATCATTTAGTGATCAAAAAGATATAAAGTGTGAAGATCTATATTGGTGAGTAAGATGTGGAAGGGGCAGTAGAAAGTGTGTTCAGATGTTCCCGGCACATCTCCGGGCAGTGGCTGTACCACCAGAGGCCAGTGGTGGAAATCCCAGGTGCCCAAGGCCATGGCCACTTTGGGCTCCTCCTGGGCAGTAGCTCCAGCAACAGTCTGGAGCAGAGGTACTAGCAACTCTTGGCTAAATCGACCTTACAGATCGCACGTGTGGAAGTTCAGTCAGCCATGCACTCCTCTACTGAGTCCACGGAGAGGAGAAGTTGTATTACAGAAAAGCAAGGTACCCAAAGATGTGTGTAGGAATGTTCCTTGCAACACTGTTCATGTTCGACAACTAAAACGTTCACCAACAGAGAATAGGTACGTTGTGGTGCATACAGTATTACCCTAGTTAAAGTGAATAGACTGGAGCCAATGTATTGGACATGGGTACATGTTGTGAAATATAGTGTGGGGATGGGTGGGAAGTGAATCATAAAGGATGTATACAGCTGAGTGTTTATGTAAAGTTTTACAAGCCACAGAACAATACCAGGTTATGTTTAGACGTCTATAAATATATCACAAACACGAGTGGGATACATACTAACTGCACAATAGTGATTGCCTTTGGGAATGTATGGAATTCGTGAAAGGTATCTGAAAGATTCAAAAATGTTTCTGAAATGGCTTATTTTATAAGACAAAAGAGAATCAGAAACAAATATGAGATCAATAACAAGATTTGGTAAAGCTGAGCAATGGCTCCAAGGCTATCCATCCATGGATTAGTCAAGTTTCACTTCAATAATGCTATAATGCGAAATAGCCAATAACCCCCAGAGCTTATGATAGCAGACTTGTGTTTCCTGCTCACTGGAGACTGTCCGTCCCTCGGGGCTCAGCCGGGCCTGGTTCCAGGCTGGAGTTTGGGTTCAGGTGTGCTCCAGGGTTTCCTCATTCTGGACTAGCCACCTCCCTAAAACAGCTTCTTTGCACGGCAGAGTGTGCAAGTGCAAGATGCCAAGCCGAACGACACAAGACACATCTGAGGCTGCTGCTCATATCACCTTTGTTCACTTTCCATTGGCCCAAGCCAGACAGACGTGGCCAAACCCAACCTCCTGTGGTCAGGGAAGTATACTCCTCTCGTGGAGGAGGGGGATGCAAGGGGATCACTGACCTACAACAAAATCTATCACAATCATATAGTCTACTTTAATCCATTTAAAATATTCCCAGCAAAGTTAAAAGGGAAATATGTTTCCCAGGACATGCCACAGAAAAGATTCCTACCGGAACTGCCTTTGTTTTGGGCGTCTCCACTATTATAAGCAGGAATCAAAGCTGGCTTTCAAGATTTGAAAAAGCCCAGAATTAAAAACCCCATAGCACTCTCTTCTGGGACTTTAGAATCTCTACTGGATGCAAGCTTGGGTACTTTAAGAACCTGCGTGCTTGCATGGGTTTTAAGACAAATATGCTCTATGGCTGGTGTTGGCAGCGAGGGGTGAGGGATGTGCCACAGTAGTCTTTGAATATACAAATTTAAGTTATCATCCCAATATACGCAATTTGAATAACCAAACAAGAGAAGGTGGACCTAGCCAAGTGATTACTGCAGCCAAAATCCAGTCTTCAGTTCTCCTTTGACAAACAGTTTTTCTAAATCTGGGAGGGTTGCTTTTCAAAAGTATTATTTACATGTTGTGACATTAGGTAAAGGGGTCTTACATTTGTGTTTGAATCATTTTCAGTTGTCCTTTGATACTAGGGAAGAAAAAGAACGGGAGGTGAATTCACAAACTGAATTAAGGGCCCCCAAATATTTCACTTATAGTTTAGGGTTTTTTAGTTCAATTTAGGAGCCCAAGAACTGAACCCCTTGACCAGAGACCTGCACTGTGGTTGCTGTCCTTAATCCTTATAAAAATGGGACGCCTAGGGGCGTCTGGGTGGTTCAGTCGGTTGAGTATCCGGCTTCGACTCAGGTCATGATCTCACGATTCATGAGTTCGAGCCCCACATAGGGCTCTGTGCTAACAGCTCAGAGCCCGGAGCCTGCTTCAGATTCTGTATCCCCCTCTCTGTCCCTCCCCTGCTCATGCTCTGTCTCTCTCCCTCTCAAAAATAAATAAACATTAAAAAATTTAAATAAACATGGAAACCCTCTATTTTTTCCTGCAGATTATTTTTGTGTGTATGGCTATCTCTTCTGGTGGTACATATGGCTCTACTTTGTTTTTTAAAAACATCTCCCTATTGGGGCGCCTGGGTGGCTTAGTCGGTTAAGCGGCCGACTTTCGCTTAGGTCATGATCTCGCGGTTCATGGGTTCAAGCCCCGCGTCAGGCTCTGTGCTGGCTGCCAGCTCAGAGCCTGGAGCCTATTTCAGAGTCTGTGTCTCCCTCTCTCTCTGACCCTCCCCTGCTCATGCTCTCTCTCTCTCTCTCTCTCTCTCCTAGAAATAAATAAAAATTAAAAAAAAATCTCCCTATTATTCCATTTTATGGATTAACGACCGTTTATTCAACTAATTCCTTGCTGATGGACTTTCAGTTACTTGCAGTTTTTCACTGTAACAAATTAGACTGCGAAGAACTATCTTTCTATGTATGCTGCCAGAGCGTGGGGGTATTTCTGTAGGACAAATTGTTAGAAGTGGCATTTCTGAGTCAAAGATTATATGCATTTTTAATTTTGATACATACAACCAAATGGCTCTCCAAAAGGGTCGTATCAATTTGTGCTTCTGCGAAGAGGGTCTGAGAGGGCCCATTTCGTTGCTTAGAATTTAAAAGTGCTTAATCAGACACAGGCTTGATGAACACTTCAGAAGCTGTTAGAAAAATACAGAGAATGCCTGTGTTTCTATTATGAATATGCCTCTGCTTACTGGGCTGGTGAAGTAGATCTCACCCTGTACCCACGGTGAAGCTTGATTCTCCCAATACCCAGACCCCTTCTGGGAACTTTTGAGCGTGCCCATGTCGTGAGGAAGGCTGAGAGAAAGTAGATAAATGACGATGTATTTTTTTATATATAAATGATAATGTAGAAGCAGCTTGGCAAACACTTTCTGCTGCTAAGATGCTGTTCTAAGAATCTCAAGCCACTCATTTTACAATAACATTTTTTATAATCACTCAGGGAAATTGGAGAACAATAACCCTCTTTGATTAACTCCAGTGCCTTTACCATGAATGACTAATGGTTTATTTTATGTCGTCTGTATTTTAAAATCATCTTTTTAAATTCGTGAAGCCTCTTTTGGAACATGAAGTGGCTTTTCACTCTGAATATTGCTGACCTGTACAGAAACCATTAGGGAGGGTCATCAGAGCTTTGGGCCGCCGCTGAGCTGGGTTCCTCAGCAATGTGCAGAGGGCAGACTCCCTGATGACGTAACCAGGATGTTGCCACATGGCCCGGGGAGCTTCCAGACATACCCCAGTGTTGCAGTGCTCTGCTGGGAAACTGTGAGGAGGGTGAGTGCTTTGAGGAAGCGAAGGTCCTAGGTTTTATCCTCAGGGGAGCAAGGTCTGTCTCAACCCATCATCTCTAGTGTCAATTAGTATGTCCCCGTCACTGAACAAGAGCCTGAAGAGGTCTGGGCTCCTCCATCATGAAGGCTGGAGAACAGCCCCCACCTCCTACCCCCTCCAGTGTCATTCAGAGCACCTTCTTTTTCTTTCTTTAACTTTATTTATTGATTTTGAGAGAGAGAGAAAGAGTATGTGCATGCATGAGCAGGGGAGGGGCAGAGAGAGAAGGAGAGAGAGAATCCCAAGCAGGTTCCGCACTGTCAGTGCAGAACCCGACAAGGGGCTGGATCCCACAAACCATGAGGTCATGACCTGAGCTGAAACCAAGAGTCCACCACTTAACTGACTGAGCCCCCCAGATGGCTTTCTAGGGCATCTTCTTTGCACTGGCCCAGCGATGAGCCCTGTGGAAGCGGCACTGACTAGGATGAAGAGGCTGGGGTTCCAGGATGGACAATGTGATCTTGGGCAAGTCAGCTAATCTCAGTGTACCTCAGTGTTTTCATCTGTACAAAGGAGCACTGGGTTCAATGATGCCTAATTTCCCTTTGTCTGTTTTTACTTTCACTCTTGTTTTCACGTGGGGCCAAGGGAGCCGCAGAAGAAATTCTCCTTGGTGGCAAGAACCAGTCAGATTAAGTGGACTTCCAAACGTGCTCACTCCTGACTCCTTGCCCCCACATTCTTTCATTTAGACAAATAGTTCTCAACCGTGGTTGCTCCTAGAATCACGTGGGCAGCTCTTACAGCTTTCAGTACCGGAAGCTGCATTCCAAGTGCAACTGTAGCAGAATCTCTGGGGCAGGGCCCAGGCATCAGCACTTGAGGGCTCCCTGAGGATTCTAGTGCAAGGCTGAGGATGAGAAGCACTGATGCCAGCCTTTGGTCAGGAGCCCTGGGATGGGGGTTCACGTTCCGACTCCAGGATCGTCTGTGCCCCGGGTCTCTTGTATCTGGTTACTCTCCCACTACTCACTGATGACCTTTAAAAAAGTTAATTCTTTCCCCTCTTTCTCTGCTCTGGCCTGTCATTGGACTCACCCAGCTGATTGTGGCGCTTATGATTGAGAACCTCTTCTGACCGCTTCCCTTTCCCCAGAAATTAACGTGATCATTAAGGCTTATAATTTCACTCACCAGTGCTATCAATCAAGGGGCTGTGAAACAGAGTTAAGAGTCCTTTTGTAATTGGCAGCGGTCTGTGATTCGGAGCAGAGCATCCAGGGGTTGTGGGGAGGCTGAAGGAGGGGGGGGCCTGGTGTGAGGGGGGCCGGGGGGGGGTACAGGGCCCCTTGTACTTACTCCCCAAGCCCTTTGTGGCCTGCTCCCTCAGGGGCTAGCGAGCTGCCAGCTTCAGCAGCTCTAAATATCGAAAGGAAGAAGCCAGTTCTTGCCAACAGCACTTCAGGCTCCCCCTTGCCCACGGCAAACTCTGCAGAACTTGGGAATAGGAAAGAGCAATGGATTCTTTAGACACAGGACAATTCAGGGTCTTGCTGGGCAGGGGCAGTGGGTCCAGATTATCTGCAGTTCAGAAGTGGGGTCCAGGCTGTCAGGCTTAAGGGAGTAACACTCCTTCCCAATCCCGTTGTTCAGAGATTCTTCGGAACCCCATAAACAGCAGCTGAGCCTGGAGCACTGCACACTCTGTGCTTCCTTCCCGAGCCCAGAGCACCTCCAGGCTTCCTCCTGTGTGCAGGGAGCGTGTGAGCACAGTGGCCCTGGGACAGTAGCTGAGTTCCCCCTCCTGGGAGGGTTGACTTCGCTCATTCAGTTTCTTTTTTTTTTTTTTTTTTTTTTTTATTTCTAGGAGAGAGAGAGAGAGAGAGAGACAGCGTGAGCAGGGGAGGGTCAGAGAGAGAGGGAGTCACAGACTGAAACAGGCTCCAGGCTCTGAGCTGGCAGTCAGCACAGAGCCCGACGCGGGGCTCGAACCCACGAACCGTGAGATCATGACCTGAGCGAAAGTCGGACGCTTAACCGACTAAGCCACCCAGGTGCCCCGTCGCTCATTCAGTTTCTAGAACACACTGAGCCTAATGGATTATCTCATATATACATGGTGGGTGGCTTGTGGACCAGAGGTGATAGGGGAGTTATTTTTGTTTTAAATGAGACATTACAACATTAAAAGCGATTTTTTAAATTAGATAATAATAGGAAAATCTGGAGGGAAAATCATCTATAATTTCACCGCCTTACCGCAATCATTTCCATGTTTGCCTTTTTTTCTGGTTCTTACACATGTACCTGTATGTTTAAAGCATTTTGAAAATGATTTGTTGTTTGCGTCCCTTTCTGAATATTTTGCCCTTGCCTTTGTCTGGCTGAGATGTCCATCCATTTGGCTGAGAGAAATACTGAGATTTGCTATAAAAGGGAATGAAAGGGGAGGAGGACCACGATCCTGCTTCTCATCTGAAAATTAGGTTTAAACAACATGATAACCTTACAATCCAGGCTATTATTCTGTGTTTTCCAAATACTTCATTCTCTCCTTTTTCAGAGTTGGAGCCTAGAGTTCACAGAGTTCGGTGGTGAAGAGAAAATTCTGCTTTGGCCTATGACAGTGCAGCCAAGAAGCATGTGGCCTGATGGTCGAAGTAAAGGGAGGAAGTAAAAGAAATACTCCTTCCTTCCTGCTTCTTGAGTATGATGGAAGAAGGAGGAACAGAGTGAAGCGAAGTAAACAAGGCTCATGTCTGTGTCCAAACTTCCAGACCTTTTTTTTAAAAGATAAAATAAAATAAAACATTTATTTATTTATTTATTTTTTTGAGAGCGTGAGCCGGGGAGGGGCAGAGAGAGAGAGACAAAGAATGGAAAGCCGGCTCCAGGCTGAGCTGTGACCACAAAGCTCAACACAGGGCTCGAACTCATCAAGAACTGTTAGATCATGACCTGAGCTGAAGTTGGACGCTCAACGACTGAGCCACCCATGCGCCCTCAGATCTTTTTTAAAAAAGGTTTCTTTACTTTTGAGAGAGACAGAGAGAGAACACGCGCGTATGCGCATGTGCAAATGTGTACCTGCGCAAGCAGAGTTTGCTCCGCAAATGTAGGGGAGGGGCGGAGAGAAGGGGACGCAGGATCCTAAACTGTCTGGGCTTCAGGCTGACAGCATGGAACTTGATGCAGAGCTCGAACTCATGAACCATAAGGTAATGACCTGAGCTGAAATCGGGCCCTCAACAGACTGAGCTACCCAGGCGCCCCCGCCCCCCAACTTCCGGACCTTTGACCTGGTGTGGGGGAGGGGCATTGGAAAGTTAGGCTAACTTCCAGGGAGGAAGGAGCTTTCTGCTTCTAAACCGGGATTCTGGTGACCCACAGTACTCTGAGGCTGCTTCCACGATACTCTTGGGGTGGGTCATAGCAACGTGGCTACCACATGTGGAAAGAAAAGTGAGGTCCCAAGGTTTCGGTTTCTCTCAATTCCCCTGTTATGTGGAAGCTGACTCAAGAACTAGGGGCTGGCTACGGAAGGGCAAGGTGACAGACTGGTCAGCAGAGGGTAGGCGTGGATCCCTGGGTCTATGACTGTCTGGAGAACTTGGCAGTGGTCCAGGAGTCACAAGAGCTAAGGTGGAGCCCTGTCGTTCAGGGACCGCCACAGGGTCCTTCCAAACCCGGAGCTCAGACCACGACTTACAGCTGCTGCAATGCTTAGCGCAAATACCTCCTGGTGGGCAGCCCCTCAGCAGAGACGTTTCCAGAGTCCAGTGGGGCAGGAGCACTGTGCTTGAGGACCTCAGCTCTTTCCACAACTGGGAACACACTTCTATGGCACGTACCTCCATTATATGGGGGCACCTTCTTGGGGGAGAAAAGCAGGGACAAGGGGCCACTCTCTGGGAAACAGCAACCTACCTCAAGGGCTATTTAAATCACCGTCACAAGATAAGATGCAAGTTAATGCTTATCTCTAAACAACAGGTGTGTGTTTGTGAGGACCAGTTGAATTGTAGAAAAACTAAAGAAATTGCATATTTCTGCTATTTGAATTGTAGGGGGAGTTTGTTTGTTTAGAGAGAGTGAGCAGGGGAGGAGAGGGAAAGGGAGAGAGAATCTTATGGAGGCTCCATGCTTAGTTTGGGCCCTGAGTTGGGCCCAAACTCCCAAACATGAGATCATGACCTGAGCCAAAATCAAGAGTCAGAGGCTTAACCTACTGAGCCACCCAGGTGCCCCAAATCATAGCAGGAGTTTCATTTGGGCTCTCCTACATTAGCTCTAAGGAGCTGGGTGAATCATTTGAACTGTGAAATGGGTGAAAACAGAGAAGTCTCCAAACTCCTGTCCAGTTCTGGGTTTTCAGCGCCGTAATCCAAAATAAGAATTTTGACTGGCGTGAGGGAATGAGATGTGACAACCCCATGGGTTATGATATTTATCATTCCCTCATTTCTTCACCCAGTAAGGCTCATTGAGGGCCCACTAAGAACCAGGACTGAGCTCCACGGTCAGGACACACAGAAGAGTGATAAAGGCTTCAAGGAGCTCATTCACGGTTTAACAAGGGAAACAGATACACAAATTACAATGCAGCAACGAGAGCCATCATAAATGGAGACAGGGACACTTTGCTGAGGGGACATGAGAGCAGAAGAATCTTCCCTCTTCTCGAACACGCAGCAAGCCTTCGCTGAGCTGGTGGCAGTTACACTGACTCTAGAATGATAAGCAGGGGTGAACCAGGTGCTGACCAGGTGGGGAGAGCAGGTTAGCTGGAACAGCATGTGCGAATGCATGTTTGAGTGGCATGTTTAGGTCAAAGCTTCAGAGGTTGGAGGATATGTTGGTAAGGGGCTGAAGGTAGGTATGTTTAAAACAAGATTGGAATCTGATTCTGGAGGGTATAGACATCTTTCTTTAGGCCTTGCTTTTGGCCTTGAGTTATGTACCTACACACCTTCGGTCCCTGCTAGACTGTGACACCCAGGTCCCCGATGTACTTAGAAAGCAGTCAGCATTTGTTAAATAAAGAGATGTGTTACTGTAGAGTGTATGGAGTGAATTAATTATGAGGAGATCGTTCTCTTGATCTTTGACAAGTGTCAAGACCAAAACAATGAGGGGCTTAGGGACTTTCTGTAACAGCAGTCATTACACCTCTGTAGTCACCTAGAATCCCTAGGATTCAATCCCCAGGAGTTACTGACTCCTGTGTTTTCCACCAAACCCTTCAGCATAATCTAATGTGCGATGTCTGTTCATGGATTCCTTTATATTGCACTGTCCCAAAGCACTTCACCTTATTATTATTTTTTAATTCATCTTCCCTGCAAGTAAAACTCAGACACTGGTGCAGAAAGAAAATGGTAGCAGTCCAGCCTCCTCTGTAACACTGCCTCCATGATAGTTGAGAAACATCGGGAGTCAACACCAGACGGGATAAGGTCAGCAGGCTGCATGGCCCAGATAGCTGGCTAAGGCCTGGGAATAGTACCTTTCTTCCAGAGAGCAAGCTGGCAGAGGAGTTAGAATGCCAGCTTCCTCACGGCTGAAAGAATACACCGACAATGAGGCCCCTTCCCCAAAGGAAAAGTACCACAGTGAATTAGGCATTTTTACAAAATGCTCGTATCAGTAAATAGATAAACAACTCTTGTGAAAACAACCTAGCAACTTGTGTCACAAGCAAAGGTATTCATTCATATCTTAAGATTTATTTCTGGAATTCTGGCTCAAAAAAAAAAAAAAAACCCTAAAAAATAGCCAAGAATTGGAAAGTGGGTAATGGGCACTGAGAAGGGCACCTGTTGGGATGATCACTGGGTGTTGTATGTAAGCCAATTTGGCAATAAATTATATTTAAAAAAACTAAAAAAAAAAAACTAAAAAATTTTTTAATGTTTATTTTGGAGAGAAAGAGAAAGACAGAGAGAGGGACAAAGAGAGAGGGAGTCACAGAATCCAAAGCAGGCTCCAGGCTCTGAGCTGTCAGCCCAGAGGCCGATGAGAGGCTTGAACCCATGAACTATGAGATCATGACCTGAGCCGGAGTTGGACGCTTAACTGACTGAGCCATCCAGGCACCCCACATAGCAAGAGTTTTATGCATGGAGGTGCTTACCATACTATTATTTATAATAATGGAAATAATAAAAATTTATAATAATAGAAGGTAACACAAATACATTTAGTATACTCCACATTGTATCTGCAAAATTATATGGAGGTATTAGTGTATGAAAATTTGCATAGGAAAAAATAGTGGGATTATGGGTAAGCTATTTTTTATCTGCTTTCTAAACAATCAGGTGGTTTTATTTTTAATAGCTTCACATATTCTATTTATATCTGTGTTGGTATTTTTTTCATTATTTATATTTATTTTTACAGTTAACACATTTATTTACAATTTCTAAAACTGAGGGGCACCTGGGTGGCTCAGTTGGTTAAGCATCTGACTCTTGATTTCTGCTCAGGTCATGATCTTATGGTTTGGGGATCAAGCCCTGTGTTGGGCTCTGTGCTGGTAGCACGGAGCCTGCTTGGGGTTCTCTCCCCCCTTCCCCCTCTCTCAAAATAAATAAATACAGATTAAAAGAATAAAATTTCCGAGGCTGGAGCACTGCCTGCCTTAGTCCTAGCTGTGGGGCCCCCCAGGTGGGAGGATCTGTGGAGGTAGGTATGTGCACTCTGGCAGGTATAAGGAGATGCCTGGCTTCTTGGAAATTCCTAAGCAAGTTCAGGAAAAATCTACCTATCCATGGTGTCTCATTAATGCCTACAGGAAAAACAAGGGCATGGAGGCTGAAGAGGCAGATCCGTGAGAGGTGTGAGTGGCAAAGAGAAATGACAGCGAGACCCTGACAGGATTTAGAGCTGGGGTGTGCACCTCCTCACTTCACATGGACACCTAGGCAGGTGAGTGACATGTCCAGGGTCAGGTGGTGGCGCTGACCCCAGAGCTCAGGCTCTCCTCAGCTTCCGAAACTGAATTTTGCAGTCCATGCAAAAGACCAATTCCCTGCCTACTGCAGACTGTGTCTACTGAGTGCCTCTATTAGGAGCTTGCTTTTCTCCTTGCTCCCTCTCACAGGGGAATGAAGGCTCTCATCTCCCAGTTTCCCTTCCCACTGCTTCCCCTTGGGCAGTACAGGGGCCTGATGACTCCATGTGCTTGAGTGTTTCCAGGAAGGGAAGAGAGTTTGGTCAGTGGTGTCGTATTTCTGTACAAGCAGAGATCAAGGACGAAAGAACGCTTTCTTTTCTCAACAAATTCTTAGAAATCATGACTACTTCCTCAAAGAACTATTGTTTATTTTGTCTTATAAAACAAATCGCCGATACACGCAACAACATAGCTGAATCTTAAAACATGTGGAGTGAAAGAATCCGGACAAATAATTTCCCTCCTGGCTTGCGGGCACAGAGCTGGGGATTTGAACCCAAGTCTGGGTGACTTTGAAGCTTATTCTTTTTTACTATTTCTTGGCCCCCATCTCTTGGCTTTTGGTCTGGGCTCTGGGCTGCTGTTAGAGGAGGGCCTTGGACAAGTCCCTTCCTGTGTCTGAAAAATGAGAGGCTTGGATTGGATTGCTTCTGAGATTCCTTATAGCTCTAACATCCTGTGACTCTATAAGGCTGTTTCCTTTATTTATTTTAATGTTTATTTCTGAGAGAGGGAGAGAGAGCGCGAGCAGGGGAGGGGCGGACAGAGAGGGGGACAGAGGATCCAAAGGGCTTTGTGCTAACAGTGGAGAGCCTGATGTGGGCTCAAACTCATGAATCGGGAGATCATGACCTGAGCGGAAGCCGGATGCTCGACCGACTGAGCCCCCCAGGTGCCCCCCAGTGCTGGTTTCTGGTCATATGAGATGTCAACATGAAGGGAAATTGGGTGAGGGGCACATGGGGACTCTTTGTATTATCTTTACAGCTTTTCTGTAAATCTAAATTTTATGTATGTATGTATTCATTTATTTGAGAGAGAGAGAGAGAGGGAGGGAGAGAAGGAGCACATGAACTGGGGAGAGGGGCAAAGGGAGACAGAGAGCATCTTAAGCAGGCTCCACGCTCAGCACAGAGCCCGATGAGGGGCTCAGTCCCATGACCCTGGGATCAATGACCTGAGCCAAAATCAAGAATTGGATGCTCAACTGACTGAGCCACCCAGGCACCTCTAAATTATTTCAAAATAAAAAGTGGTTTGCTTTTGTTTTGGAGTACACAGTGACATGCTGTCTTCTCGCCTCTGTCCTTGGGCCACCCGGTCTGTTCTGCCCCAGCTAGGCGACCCCATGTTACCTGTTTCTTACATATGTATCTTTCAGAGATACTCAACTAATAATCAGAGAAAGTGTCCATATTGTATAAATATCATTTCTCAAAGCCAAAAGTGTGTCTGTGAGGTACATTCCTCCAAGCGGAATTGCTGGGCGTCTAGTTTTGCTATTGCCAAACTGCCTTCCCTGCAACGTGTGCCAACGGGTCCTCCTCCCCGCTGACGAGGTACACGGGGACCTGCTGTTTCACCCCCACAGACTTGTCTGCGAGACCAGTTCACCTCCGCCTTCTCAGACTGCCCACTCCCGAAACGCTCACGAGCAAACGTCTGTAGAAAGCTCTCACCGAACGGAGGGTCCACTCTGAAGCACGTCGCCGGGCAAGTGGGGGGCGGCTGCAGCAGCAGGCCGGGAGCAGCCAGACTGTGACGAGGGGCAGCCCCATGATTAACATTCCTGACGTCAATTACTACTGTCCTCAAGACAAGACATTCACAGAAGGGCATTGTCTCGGCTCCACAGCACACAAAGGGTCAAGCCTCACAAATTTGCTCATAGCGGGGGGGGGGGGGGGGGGGGCGGGCAAAACCCCATGGGTCAAAATGTTCAGATTACAGGTCCAGGAAAATCCCTTTACAGAAAGAAGACAGCAAATCCCCAGTGCAGTTGAAAGGACAAAACTTTCTTCACCTCAGAGATCCTCCAATGAATAAACCGGTTAAACATGGTTTGGATTTACTGAACATGCAAACAACTGGATTAAAGTATAATCTAGCTGGAAAGCAAAGGAAATGTACCGAGAACGCTAAGTCAGGACAAAGCTGCGGTGTTTGTGTGTGCCAAGCATGGATGGACATTCCGGTTTTATAAGCAAATTTTCTTCAATGTCTAACTTTCCTTTAGATCAAGATAACGAGTCTCTGCTTGCATCGGCCTCTCTGATAACAACACAGGTATCAAGGCAGCTGTATGAGCGCTGGGAGCACGGATGCCCAGGAGGCCACAGGCCCGGGCGCACCAGCGTCTGCAGCACTGGCTGTCATGCAGGCGTTCAGCGTGGGCCTGGCCGAACCCCCAGCGGCCTGTGCAGTGTGCGTTGGGTCGGCATTGCACATCTACAGGTTCCAGAATTACAAAGACCTGGGTTTGTATCCCAGTTTCACTTTTTATTGGCTAGGTGACCTCGGGCGAATGACTTAGACCGTCTCCGCTCTTTTGGTAAAATGAGAATACCTACCCATTAGGCTGTTTTGAGAATTAAATGAGATAATACAAGGAAAAAGCCCAGGCTGAAACCGAAGAACCCAACAGATGGTAGGCTGGTTGTCTTCCAATCTCAGGGCGTGTCCAGATCTCGCTCTGTGGCAGGAGGCTTCAGAATCTGTTACATCATGGGCTCCTAACCCTTTTTGTACCAAGGATCCCTACTCAGAGGTTTATAAAAGCATAAAATGAAACACACAGGACTCCAAAGAAAGCCAGTTTGTTGAATACATTTATTAAAGTGTTTTTTAAAACTCGCGATAAAATAATATAAAGGCCTCTCTTTAACACGTTAAATAAAATTTGAGGGTGGGTCTAATAACGTCATTTTTATTTTATTTATTTTTTCTTTCATAGTTTATTGCCAAGTTGGTTTCCATAAAACACCCAGTGCTCATCCCAACAAGTGCCCTCCTTCATGCCCATCACCCCCCCTTCCCCTCTCCCCCACCCCCATCAGCCCTCAGTTCTCAGCATTCAAGAGTCTCTCATGGTTTGCCTCCCTCCCTCTCCCCAACTATTCTTCCCCTTCTTCTCCCCCATGACGTTAAGTTTACATCAGTCATTTTAAAGTAGCGATCAGTTGAGCGTCCAGCTTTGGCTCAGGTCACGATCTCACAGCTTGTGAGTTCAAGCCCCATGTCGGGCTCTGGGCTGACAACTCAGAGCCTGGAGCCTGCTCTGGATTCTGTGTCTCCCTCTCTGCCCCTCCACTCACACTCTTGTTTCTCTCTCAAAGATAAACAAACATTTAAAAAAAATAATAAAGTAGTGATCAATGTATTTCAAGATCTCCAACAACAAATGACATTCATACTTGCATCTTTTTTAAGTTTATTTCTTTTGAGCGAGCATAAGGAGAGGGGTAGAGAGGAGAGACAATCCCAAGCAGGCTCTGCACCATGAGCAAAGAGCCCGATGTGGGGCTTGAACCCATGAACCGTGAGATCATGACCTGGGAGCAGAGATTAAGAGTCAGATACTTAACCAACTAAGCCACCCAGGCACCCCCATACTTACTTGCATTTTAAAATTGGTGACAATCACAAGTTCTGCTTATACCATGGTTTGCTGCTAACGTTCATAATGGAAGAAATGCTAAATTCCAGTTAAAGAATATGAAATATAAAGATGCAACTTTTTTTCCCACCCAAATTCAGACTCCAGATTAAACAATTTCACCACTTCTGGTCTCAAGACTACTGATAAAAAGCATTTAAAAACTCAAGCCAGGAGCTCCTTGCTGGTTCAGCTGGAAGAGCATTAACTCTTGATCCTTTCACTTTGGCTTCTCTCAAGATATTGTTGGTCTTTCAGTTAGAAAATGATATGCCTACATGTTGTTTTGTTTTGAATTTGTCCTGCGTGGTCTTCTCTCAGCTTCCTGGACCTGTGGTTCAGTGTCTTTAATTTTGGAAGGTTCTCAGCCATTATTATTTCAGTGTTTCTTTTGTTCTGTTCTCTTTCCCTTCTGGTATTCCAATTACACCATATGAAAGTATCCCACAGTTTTTCTAAGTTTTGTTGGTGGCTTTTTAGTTTTTTCTTTGCATTTCAGTCTGAGAGGTTTCTTTTCTTTTTAATTTAATTTTATTTAAAAAAATTTTTTTTAATGTTTTATTTATTTCTAGGAGAGAGAGAGAGAGAGATAGCGTGCGCAGGGGAGGGTCAGAGAGAGAGGGAGTCACAGACTCTGGCAGTCAGCACAGAGCCCGACGCGGGGCTCGAACCCACGAACAGTGAGATCATGACCTAAGGGAAAGTCGGACGCTTTACCGACTAAGCCACCCAGGCTCCCCTTTTCTTTTTAATTTTAGACAGAGTGCGTGCAAGCAGGGGAGAGGAGAGGGGAAGAGACAGAGAATCTCAAGCAGGCTTTACACTTAGCCTGGAGCCCAATGAGGGGCTCAATCCCATGACTGTGAGATCATATCTGAGCCAAAAGAGTTGGATGCTCAACTGGCTGAGCCACCCAGGTGCCTCAATTTGAGAAGTTTCTATTGACTTATTGTCAGATTCACTGATTCTTCCTAAACTATGTCAAACCTACTAATGAGCCCATGGAAGGCGTTCTTCATTTCTATTACAGAGTGACTTTGATTTCTGGCACTTCCTTTTGATTCTTAATTTCCATTTCTCTGATTATATTACCCTTGTGTTCTTGCATGTTGTCTTGTTCTATTAAAACCTTTTAACATGTTAATCGTGGTTATTTTAGATTCCTTGCTTGATAATTCCAAAATCTGTGTCCTTTCTGACTCTTGTTCTGATGACCACTTTCTCTCTCCAGACTTTTTCTTGCCTTTTGGCATGCCTTGTAATTTTTTGTTGAAAGCCAGACATTTTGTACTGGGTAACAGAAAGTGAGGTAAATAGGCCTCTATGAGGATTTATGGTAATCTGGCGAGGGAGTGAATGTGTTCAGTGTTTACTGTAGTTATAGTGCCACAGTCTTCAAATTCCTCAAGTGTCTGCTTTTGTCTCTTAACTTTGGGTTCCCCTCATTACTCCTCTTCAGAGTCTGTCTTGCATCTTTAAAAAAAATTTTTTTTGAAGTTTACTTTGAGAGAGAGAGAGAGGAGGAGAGGGGCAAAGAGAGAAGGAGAGAATCTGTGCTGTCTGTGCAAAGCCCAACATCGGGCTCGAACTCACGACCTGTGAGATCATGATCTAGGTCAAAACCAAGAGTTAGATACTTAACTGCCTGAGCCACCCAAGTGCCCCTGTCTTGCATCTTTCAGCAGTAATGTACTGTGACTATACTGGAGCCCTGGAGGTGTGGTGGTAAGGTACGGGGGATGTGTGCTATTATGTCCAGATCAAATCTTTGTGTTTTAGTGGGCCTGTGACCTCCACAAGTATTTCTGCAGTGATGTAGCCTTGCCCCTCGGCCCCTTCCTCTGTTTTCTGGCTACTATAGCATTTCCAGTCTGTTTCCTTGAAGTCTTGACCCTTGTTGACTGTATATATTTTCCCCCTTAGGTGAGATAGCAAGGCTGGAGGGGCTGGTGTGAGAAGAATGCCCTTCCCCCAACTGGGATATGGCTCTGGCAAAGTCTCTTACCCTGGAGAGTGGGCCTTTGTAATAAAGAAGGTTCTGGGTGTATGTCACAATGATTATTCATCTCTTTTCCCTGCCAAAGCCATAAGGGGATCTCCCTTATCTTCACTGTATCTGGGGGTAAAGAGCCCAGGAACATACCCAGTTCCTCTAACACTGTAGTTTCCAGGCATTTCTCACTCTCAGGCTAGATGGCACTCAACCTCCGGCAATCCACTATTACTGTGTAAGTGTTCCTCCCAGTTTATGGCTCCAGCACTTTCTGCTCCAGGCAAACAGATTTTCACCGTCAATTCGCAATGAGCCCCGCTCTCTCCAGACTTTGGGGTGATGGTTTGTTTGCCCAATTCTCTGATGGGTGGGTCCAGGAAAAGACACGGATTTTCAGTCTGTCCAGCTTTTTACTTGCTGTAAGGACAAGGGTGCCAACTTTTAAGCTCTTTACATGTCAGAGCCAAAACCGGAAGTCTCCTTCATTCTGAATGGCCATTCCCTTCCCTCCTCCTGAACTCCTGTGTCCCTTCTTATCTTCACATTTGGTGTACCTTTTCTCTGGCTATACTATCAGTGAGTCTTTTCATGATGATGTCCTAACAAGACTGAGTTTCTTGAGAAAAGGGGCCATGATTAACCTCTTGCCTATATTAATATTTTGTACATGTGAAATATTTAGTATTGCTGTTTGACTTTATTGGATCCCTTCCATCTGTGGCCTTCATTCTTACATTCTAATAGTAAAAAGCATCTGGTGAGATGTTACCCAGCGTCTTCTAAACTTCCTTTTGTGCTTTTAAATGAATCACTGTCATCTCTGAATCAAGGTCTTCTTTTCTTAGCAAGGTTGGAATAATGCAAATTTCACTTACTGCAAATGGAGATTTACAAAAGTAACTTCTCAAGACCTAAGAAGTCCTGACTCTCTCGTCTTTCCCTTTTTTTAAGTTTTTATTTAAATTCCAGGGTTTTGAGTTCAAGCCCCATGTTGGGTATGGAGCCCAACATTAAAAAATAAAGAGGGGTGTCTGGGTGGCTCAGTTAACTATCTGACTTTGGCTCATGTCATGGTCTCACCATTTGTGAGTTCGAGCCCTGTGTTGGGTTCTGTGCTGACAGCTCAGAGCCTGGAGCCTGCTTCGGATTCTGTGTCTTCCTCTCCCTCTGCTCTTCCCCCACTCATGCTCTGTTGCTGTCTCAATAATAAAACATTAAAAACATTTTTTTTAAATTAAAATACATTCCAATTAATACACAGTATAATAGTAGTTTCAGGTATATAATACCTGAAGTCATTGCACACTTCTGTAAAACACCCATTGCTCATCACAAGTGCCCTCCTTAATCCCCATCACCTATTTAACCCATTCCGCCACCACCTCCCCTCTGGTAACTATCAGTTTGCTCTCTACAGTTAAGAGTCTGTTTCTTGGTTTGCTTTTCTTTTTCCCCCTTTGCTCGTTTATTTCTTACAAATTCCACATAATGAGTGAAATCATATGGTATTTGTCTTTCATTTTCCTGACTTTGCTTTGTAATGACTTAAGTAGCTAGTTAAGATCAAATCTGACCAAATTCTAGGAAGAGGGCCTTCTAGTTAGGTGTCCAAACGTAGCTGTTTCAGAATCATCTAGGAAGCTTTACAAAAAATTCTTGGACTCAGTCTTAGGGAGTAATTATGGCATGCAGCTAAGTGTAGAAAAAATAAGACACTTCTGATCAGCAATCTATTCATGTCCAAAAGTGTTTTTTATACCCACACTTAAAATAATCTAACTAAAAAACAAAACAAAACCTATCCATTCATTTGTTCATGTTCAGCCTAGAGGACACAGGAAATGTTACTAAAAATTCACCCTTCCTTCATTCACTAAATTAACTGAGCACCAGGTAAGGGCTGGTTACCAGGTCACAGGCCCTGTCCCAAAGAAGGACGTGCACTCATGCAGGGGGGCTTTTAGAGTCAGACATCCATACAGTCTACATCCAGAGCCATCACATCCTGGGTAACTGTGAGCATGTCACTTAGCTCGCAGGGCCTCAGCCTTCTTATCACTAAGGGAGAGTATCACTTGGTTCACAGGGTTCTGTGACAGGTCACAAAGGAAGTGTTGAGGAAGACTTCTCCATCCTCCTAAAGCAGTTTCTAGCTCATTTCCAGTCCAAACACTTGCACACTGTAATAATCACAGCTAGCACTCAGCGAGCAGTCTATCTATATGCCAGACAGTGCACTACGCTATCACTCCAGCCACATGTCAAATTTTAACTGTGAAGGCCTAGAGGCCAGCAGCCTCCTCCCTGATTGGCTGTATTTATCCTCACTCCACTAACCAAAATAGATGAAGCAAGCTGAAACAACAGGACAAAGACTTTAAGACTTTAAGGAACCTCTACCCCCAATGTGGGGCTCAAACTCCTAACCCTGATATCTAGAGTCACATGCTCTACCCACTGAGCCAGCCAGGTGCCCCAGGACAAGGACTTTTAATCTAGAGGTGACCATAGCACGGGGCGCCTGGGTGGCTTAGTCGGTTAAGCGTCCGACTTTCGCTTAGGTCATGATCTCGCGGTTCGTGGGTTCGAGCCCCGCGTCGGGCTCTGTGCTGGCTGCCAGCTCAGAGCCTGGAGCCTGTTTCAGTCTGTGACTCCCTCTCTCTCTGACCCTCCCCTGCTCACGCTGTCTCTCTCTCTCTCCTAGAAATAAATAAAACGTTAAAAAAAAAATTAAAAAAAAAAAATAGAGGTGACCATAGCAAGAGGGCTGAGCTCAAAAGCCACAGGATTTAATAAAAATATATGCCCCCCCATTCTCTGCCCGGCATCCTCCCTTCAGAGCTCATCATCACATCCAGGGGTCATGATGGCAGAACCTTCAAGAAGGAAGCCAAATACCAGATAAGCCTATCTAGGAACTGCCTTAGGTAATGGTACCACTGCTGCTACTACTAATATATGGATAACTACCACTGCCATTGGATAACTAAGTCTTTACATGTCTCAGATACTGCTGTTCTATGGATTTTACACTTAGTCCTCAAAAACTGTAAGTCACTAATGGTATCATTGATGCTCACTATTTACAACTAACGGTTGCGATAAGGCAATTACTTCCTGAGAGGACACAGAGCCTGAGACTCTTGTAACATGACTCACTGTGAAATTAACTTCTACTTTTAGAAGACCCTTAAGGGCTTCCAGAACCACCTCCTATACATTTAAATAGCAACTGCATTTTTACTTCGCAGGATTAAAGGTGTCCTTTTAATATGGACCATGGTTTTAAGGCTCTAAGAGACAATAGTGAGAAGTGCCTTCCCACATTAGGCAAAAACATTTCACCTGAAAGAAGCAACATTTCACCTAATGAAAACTTCAACTTTTTTTTTTCTTATTTATTTTTGAGAGCGAGCAAGAAAGCGGGAGAGGGGCAGAGAGCGAAAGGGGGACAGAGGATCAGAAACAGGCTTTGTGTTAACAGCAGCGAGTCTGAAGTGGGGCTCAAACCACGAGATCATGTCCTGAGCTGAAGTCGGGTGCTTGGCGGACTGAGCCACCCAGGCACCCCAAAACCTTCAACTTTCTAAGGGCATACCAGTCCTAATCCAATTGTAGAGGTTAAAAGAAGGCCAGGGGCACCTGGGTGGCGCAATCAGTTAAGCATCCGACTTCAGCTCAGGTCAGGATCTCACTGTTTGTGAGTTCAACCCCTGTGTCAGGCTCTGTGCTTACAACTCAGAGCCTGGAGCCTATTTCGGATTCTGGGTCTCCCTCTTTGTCCCTCCTCCACTTGTGCTTTGTCTGTCTCTCTCTCTGAAAAACAAACATTAAGAAAAAATAAGTAAGTATGCCAGTACAACCCATCCTAAGCCACATTATTCCTTGTCTATAAATGATCAAAATCAAAAGAATTCCAGTGAGTGGAAACGTCTGCACTACTGAGGTTTTTCTGTTGTAGCAGGCAGTCCTGTGCACTGTGGGAGGTTTAGCAGCATGTCTAACTTCTGCCCACTAGATTCCAGTTGCATTCCGCAGTTCTGACAACCAAAAATGTCTCAAGATATTGCCAAATGTGCCCCGGGGGCAAACCCATCCCTGCTTGAAAACCACTGCTTGAGAGGAACTGATTCAGAGCCACCATCACTGTTCTGCATACCAAAAACTGACAGCCTTTGCTTTTACTTCCCTAGCTCCCTGAAATAAAGTTCACATGTTGGTTCATTTTGTATCTTCTTAATTTATAGTAACCGAAATCTCCAGTTTATGGAATTGTGAAATTTTAGGGAGTGAAAGGTCATACAGGGCTGCTCTAATTCCTAGGACTTCTAACCTGCTAGGTGGACATGCTAGTCTGGCTGAGGCCAAAGCTGGTTTCCTCTCACATGGACGGACCTGTCTCTAGAGGAGATGCCCCTGGAGGGGGGCAACCTCTCCTTACCTTGTGGTTTAACACTAGGTCACAACAGGCCCCCCCACAACCACCAGGTGTTGTATACATTCGAATCAGAGACCACATTCTGGCTACAACACAAGTTAGACAGCAAGGAGTCCCACATTTTCTGGTTTCTTATCACTTATACACGTCAGGCTAGAATGCTGTGCTCTTCTCCCTCCGTTGAAGAGGATAAAGCGTGCCACCATCCTGAGCCAAATTAAAGAGAAAGCATGAATCTGCTGATCAAGAAAAGGGTTATTATACCCTTGCTAAGGTTGTTAAAACAAGTCACTTAGGTGAACTAGGAAAAAAATTCCTCTGCAAAATAGGAGGCACAGTGCTGACTTCTCTTAAAAGGCCTTTCGAGAATGACTTGAGAATACAAAGCATTTTTCAAATACACAAAGTGCTTCATAACAACTCAGTAAGCTTTAAGGAATGCTTCTTTTAGTACATCACTTTTTTGTTGTATAAAAGAAAATACCCCAATTCAAAGGGTGGTAGCATATTTGATATCACCACTGTTTAAGAGGAATGGAGTTACAGGAATGAGAAGTATATAATTAGTAAATAATCCCTCTCAACAAGTAAGTTAAGTAGGACAGCCATAAAGGGGGGAAAAAAGAAGCTGAAGGCAACACAATCAGTGCATATCAGAAATGCATTTTTATTTTTATTTGAAAACAACTTAAATTTTTAGACAAATGATTTTAGTATATAAATTGGATTTTGTTTTTATACAGAATATAAAGATTTCCCTCATTGATCTTCCATGTGAAGGGTCTTACAAGCCTGAAGGGAGATAATTTCTGCACACGCGTGTGTATCTCACACGTAGGGGACTGGAAACCAATGGTGTAGTGCTTCTACACATAAATTAGGTCAAGTGACATCACATATGAAAAAGGGGTAAGAGAAATATTCTAGTTAATCAGATTCAGAAAGCAAACAGGACACAAAAACTGTGCAGATAAGACCAAGTCAGTAACTTTAGTTAGGACACTGCAGATTATACTGGATAACGGGTTTGTGGGGCTATAGCGTGAACCACATTAAAACAGCAAGGAAGAGCTAGAAAAGCTGGAACGAGGAATTTTTCACTAAAGCAAATTAACTTCTTGTCAACTGCCAAACAAAACAAAACACAACTGAGCATATGAATGTTAGTATACTGAAGGCATGTTCTACCAGTTTCTGTGCAGCATGCTAAAAGTTAGATAGAACTTCTCCACTGGTGCATATGGATCATTAATCGTCACGGAAAGTTTTTTTTTTTTTGCCCCTTCTCACCAAATTTCAGGCATGTCTTATTTTAGATGGAGTATAGCTTTTGTCTATAATTTCATCCTGTAAAAACATGTGAAGACAACGTTCATTCTGTGCCAGAGGATGACCAGCGACCCTAGGAGTAAAAATAACAAATTTAGTCCCAATATTTTATAAAAGTGGGTCAGGAGTCACTCATATATTTTATAGTTAGAAAGCATGTATGATTTACCAATAAGTGGACTGCTCATTAGGCTATGCTCTATCAATTAATGGGAAATTTCCTTTCCTTTGGTTGACAGGGTCATTTAGAAAACATTTATTCACCATACTGGCACTGCTTATGGCACTTGTGCCCAATAAACTTCTTTCTATAGCAGTGCGTACATTCACAAAAAAAACCTAAATGAATTTCAATGTTAAAAGTGAAGCATGTCATTAATTCTAAGAACTCATTTTAAAGAAGGAAAAGATACAGGATCAAAATTAGAAATACACTGACATTAAAAAAATACACTCAAGTTAAATAAAAGCTCAAAACACTGAAAAGAGGCACGTGTCCACAGGTTTTCCTTTTTTTTGGCCTGCTTTAAAGGTTTCCATTGCAGGCTAAACACAAGATCAAAATGGGTAACCAGACTTACATTTCTTTTTTTTTCTCCTCTTATTTTTAACTTATTTTTGAGAGTGAGCAGGGGAGGGTCAGAGAGAAAGGGAGATACATAATCTGAAGCAGACTCCAGGCTCTGAGCTGTCAGCACAGAGCCCAACATGGGGCTCGAACCCATGAACCGTGAGATCATGACCTGAGCTGAAGTCGGACGCCTAACCGACTGAACCACCCAGGCACCCCCAGACTTTCATTTCTGAATTAAAAAATACCTCACCTAGCAGTGCCTTCTCCAAAGGAAAGCATGTTCATAAAAGGCAATGAAGGTTATGTGCTAAACTAAATGTTAAAGGCTTTGTACACCTTTCCCTCCTGTTTACCACCCACAGATCTTCAAATTACTAGATAAAAATTGAAGTTGTTGGCTAACATGTAACCTCATACAACCATATTCTCCCTCCAGCATTTGACTTTATTTGGTCAAATTGAAGGCCAATGCACAATTTATAGTAAGCCCCTTCCTGACATTAACTTTGTTACTCTGGCTTTTAAAAATGGCTATATTTCAAATAAAGAATAAAATTAAAAGCTAGAAAGAGTTTCTAAAGTAAAAGATAAACAATTGTAAGTCTTCTTACATTTTGAAAAGAAACATTTTGCCATGAAAATTTTAAATGTGCACCTTTACACAAGACATGCTGATAATATCTCCATCTGCAATCAAACAAAATGATTGCAAGTGTACTGCAAGTTTTATTGTTCATGCTAGAACATACCTTAAATGAGAAAGAATCATAAGTAAAACTATTTTTTAAATGCTGCAATTTTAAATGTAATTTGCATAAATTAACCAAGAAAAACAAATATAAAACTTAGGTCAACACAAAGATACTCATTTTAATCACTCAAGTGTGTTAATATTTATCACATGATACTCAACTTGTTATACACTTTTACTTTATTTAAATGATACAAAAAGTTAGTCAGGAAATGGCCAAAAAGAAAAGCAGTACTACAGCTTAGCTTAATATCTAAATTATGAGTATTCGCCTAAAGTTGTCTCAGAACACTATTTGCTCTTATACCCCTTGAAGGACAGAAAGTACTTACTTGTTTATAAACTGCTCCAGCCCTTGCTTCCTTTCTTCAATAAAATTGTCATCAAATATTCCATCATCTCCTCTGAAAGGAAGCTGACGCAAAAATGCTTTTCCAGGGAGTGGGGGAACTACAACCTAAAAGAACACAGGAAAGAAAGTTCTTGAAGATGCTTGACTGGGTTGTGAAAATTTATAGAGCACAACATGAAGACAAAGTATATGTTCACTGTGATGGCTATTCTGCAGTTAAATGAGTGATTTTCTTTAAATAGAAAATCAGTAAAAAACACACTGAAAAAAAAAAACACATTAAAAAAGAGTCAATGTTTTGGAGGCAAGATAACCTAAGGTAGACAGAATAGACATAGACATAGATCAATGCTCCTTAATGGCATGGCCCATAGCTTAAGTTTTTCCTGAACTTCTTGAAGCACAAGTATACAAAGAGAACATTCGAGGAATCATGAAATAAAGGCTACGATGCCTCCAGTTTTGATGCCACTTAGGAAGACCATGCTTTATTACAATGAAAAACTACAGAGATCAAAATCAACTTTCTTAAATAAATGAAGAAATGAAATAGTAACAACATTCTTTCCAGCATGGGCAGATAAGAATTCTGTGGCCTATTTCCTCTACCTCATACCATCTTCATGAAGTCTTTCCTACTTGTATTTGAGGTGCTGATAAAAAAAAAAAAATCAACAATTCTGTCACCACGCTTCCACTTTCTTTTTCTTTTTGTAAAAATGTTTATTTGAGAGAAAAAGAGCATACATGTGACCAAAGGGAGGGACAGAGAGAGAGAGGGAGAGAGAATCCTGAGAGAGAGAGAGAGAGGGAGAGAGAATCCTAAGCAGGCTCCACACTGTCAGCAAAGAGCCCGAAACAGGGCTTGATCTCCTGAAGCATGAGATCATTACTTGAGCTGAAATCGAAGGCTGGATGCTTGACTAAGCCACCCACGTACCCCACCACACTTCCATTTTCTAGGCTAAGAAACATGTCAACTTTCTCCCAAATCCACTACCCCATCCTTCCCCAAAGACCTGTCATTTCTTTCCTAAATACGAACATCCTATTGTTCCCCTTCAAAGTCTAACTATCCTGTACGGTCAACTTAAACTGATCTCTCTCTTCTAGGAATTATCTAGAGCTCAAATATCTGACCTAAATAGCACCTAGCTATTTATTTCACAGGTTAGTTTGGTTTCTCTGTCTTAGGGGTTCTCACCCACAGCACAATTAACATTTTGAATCACATTGTTTTTTGTAGTGGTGGGGAGGGTAGGGGAAGGAGTTTCTTGGTGCACTGCAGAAATTTAACAGCAAACCAGGACTCCACCCACTAGACTGGGTAGCACTCTCAGTTGTGACAATAAAAACTGTCTCCAGACCCTGTCAAATGTGTCCTGGGGGATAAAACAGAGGCGCTGGTCGAAAACCCACCAACTTACCCTATTAATGCCTTGAAATCAAGGATACTATCTCAGGCTCCCTATGGTTATTTTAAGAAAAGCTGGGCACACAACACAACAGAAGCTTAAATATCTGTTAAATGACTAACCACTTCGCTGGATCCGTATCTTACACCAAAATAGAGAAAAGGTGTAAGCAAACAAATCAAGAAGAAATATAAATAGTAAACAGAAGTAATTATACGTACTCTTTAAAAGAGGTAAAACCTTAAACCCCTGATGCAGTTTCTATCCTAAAACAATAATCCAGCTGGGTAAAAAAAAAAAAAAAAAGGGAAAGAGCAACACAACTTCATAAAGAACAGCAAAGAAGAAAATGAATAGCAAAGAGCAAAAAAGAAACACAAAACCAAATACCCAATATAAAAGTCATGATTCCTTCCTAGATCTACACTTCTCCCCAGGACCAATGATTAGGGCATCTAAAGATGTATCTCTGTAACTCTGCCTTAGTATTCTTGAATCTCTCTCTCTACACTAATATTTGTGAAGTTGAATGTTAAAACCTGCAGGGACCTAACAACTGAGAAAGAGATCATGACCATTAACTGAGTTCCAACAGAGTAGTTTTTCTGAAGGGCAGGAAAAAACATCTTTATCTATGAAACTACTATTAAAAAAAGGAATCTAGAACCAATGCACTAAACAGATGACTACCATTAATTCAGGACATAATTCAGCATGAAAGTTAAGATCACTATGTATTATCTGCAGAGACATATTCTTCCTAACACAATATTCAAAAAAGTCACTGAAATGGATGGTTAGGTTGTAGGTAAAAGGATTAATGACCTACAAAAATTGTGAGTGGCATGCCCAGCTAAGATTCCAAAGATCTTCAACAATTATTTTTGCTGAACAAGTCTGGAAAGATCTAGTTAGAATTCTTATACCAATCTAACAGTCATTCATCCAAACATATGTGTACACATGTGGGGTGAGAAGTAGATAGGAAAATACTTGGCCAGCATAATATAGTGAAAACATACTAAAATAAAAGCTAAAGACAGCATCAAAATGACCAGTAGACACAATAAAAATCATCTACTTTCTTATCTCATATAACAGATCTTAGTTAAAAGTACCTGTAAACAGGGGTGCCTATGTGACTCAGTCAGTTAAGCATCCGACTGTGGCTCACAATTCATGAGTTTGAGCCCCACACTGGGCTCTGTGCTGACAGCTCAGAGCCTGGAGCTTGCTTCCAATTCTGTGTCTCCCTTTCTGTGCCTCTCCCACTCAGCCTCTGTCTCTCTCCCTCTCTCAAAAATAAAAATTAAAAAAATGTTTTTAATTAAAAAAAGATACTTATAAACAAAATAACTTGATTGATTGTTCTTAGCAATACTGTAATAAAAGTACCACTTTCACATAGGTCAAATCCCTCAGATATTTAACTGGTCTATTGTTAGAAGTGAAGTATTGTGCTTCAAAGGACAATAATAAGTGGAAACAATTCATAGATAAAGAGATTTTTGCAAATTAAATATCTCATAAGAGACTTTTAAGAGTTTTTTTTTTTACATATTTTAGGTACATCTCAATAATAAAAAGATGAAACACTCAATGGGCAAAGGATATGGAAAAAAAAAAGATTTCTCCACATACGATATGTAAATAACTGATAAATACATGGAGGGATGATCAACATCATCAGCCACTGGGGAAATGAAAATCAGAACCACAATGGTATTCCAACTTCACACATTCTAGGGCAGCTATAATAAAGAAGACAGATAATAATTAAGTGTTGGGGGGGATGTGGAGAAAAGTGGAACTCTCATACACTGTTGGTGGGAATATAAAATGGTGTAGCTGCTTTGGAAAACAGTCTGGGACTTCCTCAAAGTTAAACAGAGTTGTCACAGGACCCAGTAAATACACTCCTAGGTATATACTCAAGAGAAAAGAAAATATATGTCCTAACAAAAAAACCTGTACACAAATGTTCACAACAGCATTATCTATGATAGTCAAAAAGCAGAAATAACCAAAGGTCTACCAACTGATGAATGGACAGATAAAGTGTGGTATATCAACACAACAGAATATTATTTGGCAATAAAAATAAATTAATTAGGAAAGAAAGAACTAGTGTTTAATGTTGAAAACACCTTCAGTGAAAAAAGCCAGACCCAAAAGACTACATATTCTCTGCTCCTATTTATATGAGAACAAGGAAATCCATAAAGAAAATAGGTTAGTGGCTGTGTAGGGTTGGAGGAAAAATTGGTAGGGACTACTAATGGATATGGGATTTCTTTTATGGAGTGACTAAGATGTTCTAAAACTGACTAGTGATCACTGCACAACTTTGTGAATATGCTAAGAACCACTGAATTTACCCTTTAAAGTTTATTTCTATTTATTTATTTTGAGAGAGAGAATGTGTATGTAAGACACAGAGAGAGGAGAGAAAGTCCCAAGCATGCTCCATGATATCAGCACAGAACCTGACTTGGGGCTTGATCTCACTGAGCTGAAATCAAGAGTCAGATTCTTAACCAACTGAGCCACCCAGATGCCCCTAAATTTTATACTTTAAATGGGTGAACTCTATGGCATGTGAATTATATGTCAATAAAGCTGTTAGTTTTTCAAAAGGTGCTATATACATTCACCAAATGTTTATTAAACACTCCAATGTGCCATGTGCTTTGTTAAGCAAAGCCCAAAATCTATCACTTCTTCCCATAAGTCAGACAGAGAAAGACAAATACTGTATGATCCCACTTATAGGCAGAATCTTAAAAAAAAAAAAAAAAAAAATCAAACTCCTAGCAACAAAGAGTAGCAGAGACTAGTGGTTGCCAGGGATTGGGAGATGGGAGAAATGGTGACATGCTGGTCAAAGGGTACAAACTTCCAGTTATAGGATGAGTAAGTTCTGGGGACTTAATGTAAAGCATGGGGAGTATAGTTAACAATACTGTATCATATACTTAAAAGTTGCTGAGAGAGTAGATCTCAAATGTTCTTACCAACCACCACTACCACCAAAAATAATTAATAATAACTATGTGAGGTGATGGTATATTAACTAAGCTTATTGAGTTCATCATTTTACAATATATACGTAAAACATAAACTTACATAATGTTGTCAATTATATCTCAATTTTAAAGCTGAGGAAAAAGGATACTTCTTCCCTATGGTCATAAAAAATGTCATCTTTGTTACCCATAACTTTCCTAACTTGTTTTGTACATTTAGATCTTAAAACCATCCATTTTATACACAGCGAGTTATAAATTTTTATTCCTAGACAGTCAAATGTTTCAACCCGATTTACTGAATATAAATTCTTTTCCCTACTGATTGACAATGTTATTTTTGTTCTGAACTAAATTTCTAATGAACATGCAAGTCAGCTGCTAAGATCTATACATTCTAAGTTCTACTACATTCAGCTAATCTATTTGCCTGTTCCTAAAGCAATAGCAAACTGTTTTAATTACTATAGCTTAAAAAAATCTCTGATGTCTGCACATACTCAGTACATGCTGAAAATAATTTTACTCTTCTTGAGCTTCCTTTCACTGTAAAGCTCATATAAAAAGCTCTGTAAGTTCATTAAAAAAGTCAAGATTTCTATTAGAATTTCATGAATTTGTAAATAAGTTAGAAGATAATGCTTTACTTTGATCAGCTTTACTGCTAAAATGTCACCTCTATGTGAAGCCTTCCTTTGACCACTCTATGAAAGAGTACTCTCCTGGAACTCCCTACTTCCTGTTGTTTTGTTTTTTACAACATATCACTCTCAGACATACTATGTATCTTACTATTTTTTCTGCTTTCCCTTCACCACCACCCCAACTTCCCCAACTGAATGTAAGCATCATAGAAGTGGGGACTTAATATATTCACGGCTTTATCTATAACTCATTGCGCATACA
This sequence comes from Hyaena hyaena, assembly GCF_003009895.1. Lineage (NCBI taxonomy): Eukaryota > Metazoa > Chordata > Mammalia > Carnivora > Hyaenidae > Hyaena > Hyaena hyaena. The sequence goes on from NW_024080756.1 coordinate 2,093,494, forward strand.
GAATGAGCTCTCAAATGTTTATATAGTAAATGAATCTTCAAAAGTGAATACTCCAAAACAAGAATGCAGTATTTCTATTAAGTTCTGTTTTTGTCTTTCAGTGAAGTTTTGAAGTTTTCTTTACATGGGTCTTATATTTTCTTTTTTATTTTACTCATAAACATTTTATGCTTTGATAGTCTTTTTAAGAAAATTGTTATTTATTTTGAGAGCGAGAGAGCAACTCAAAACCATGAACTGTGAGATCATGACCTGAGCTAAAATCAAGAATCAGATACTCAACCAACCAAGTCACCCAGGTGTCCCTATACTTTGATAGCCTGTTGAGTAAAATTGTTTTTCCTTTACATTTCGATGGAATGTGGGAATTTGTGTATATTGCTCTTGTATCTAGCCACAGGTATCTGGTTAAGAAGCTTTCCTTCCACTTCAACTTATCACACTTCAGAATTGAGTAGAAGCTAGCCCGACCCTAATTCTGGGCGCCTACCGTATCAACTTTTTCCTACTGGAAAGTCATTAAGTAACTTTTCATCTGAGCACACCATGCCCTTCCAGGATTCCATGTCTTTGATCTTCTTCTGACACAGGGCTGAAATAAGGGACAAGAAAGAGACCTTGCCTTGCTGAAGGTCTTTTGCAGCCAAAGCCACCAAGTTTTCTTTCAAGAGAAGACGATTTTATGTAACAGTTTTAAACTTGCATGTATTGGGGCACCTGAGTGGCTCGTCAGCAACCAACTCCTGATTTTGGTTCAGGTCATGATCTCACAGTTCATAGGTTTGAGCCCTGCATTGGGCTCCACGCCGACAGTGCAGAGCCTGTTTGGGATTCTCTCTCTGCCCCCATCTCTCTCTGCCCCTCCCCTGCTCTCTCTCTCAAATAAATAAACTTAAAAAAATTTGCACGTAGCAACCTATTAAACCATGACCATCATTTAAAAAGCTAAGCTGAAAAATATCAGGACATATCAGAGTAAGGTAAGTACTGGTTTATGGAAGTTTTGTTATATATATATGTGTGATACTGAAAAAAATATTATGAGTCAGTAAAAGAAAAAAAAAACAAAAAGAACCCCTGGAATTACAGTGATATAGGAGACATATTAAAGAAGAGAAACTTGGCAAGGAGTGTTTGGGAGGGCAAGACTGAATAGGAAGATGAGGGAAAGGAAGTAAGTAATAGCAAAAAAGTTCTAAGAAGTAACTGTTATCCAAGTATGAGTCAGTAAAGGCCTCAACTGGGCCATTTAAGTAGACAAAAAAGAGTTCTGAGCAAAAATTTTCCTTTCCTTCCTCCATCTCCCATAAAGTAAGATTTTTTCCCTTGAAAAAAAATTGTATTTGCTTTTACATCATTCTAGGTAAGTTTTTTGAAAAGTCCTTAACATTAAAAGTCAGAGTGTTTTGCTTTAAAATCTCATTACAAATAATTCTTACCTTGCTCTCTCTTTCTAATTCACTTCGCAGCCACTCAAAGTCACTGTATCTTCTTCTAACAGTAGATTCCTTCAGCTTGAAAATAGGCAGATTTGTCTGAAATTAAAAAAAAAAATCATTCCTAAGTTGAAGCATGGGACAAGGACTTCAAAAAAAGGAGGCCGGGGAATCTGTTTGTCAAACTGTAACAGGGCAAGCGTGGTTACCTTAAGAAAAGAAAATCATAAAGTTATCAAGATGACAATTTTACCCCTAACAAAATAAAACTTCACTAAATGTTAAAAAAGTATTTTACACTGTAGTATTTATTTTTTTATTTTTATTTTAGAGAAGAGAGAGAATCCTAAGTAGGTTCTGAGCACTCAGCACAGAGCCCAACATGGGGCTTGATCCCACTGCCCTGGGATCATGACTTGAGCTGAAATCAAGAGTGGGACACTCAACCAACTGAGCTGTCCAGGGGCCCCTAGAGTACAACCTTTAAAATGCATGTCTGTACATATGCTTTAGGATATAATTCTCCCTGAGGTCAGCTATGTACATTAATGTAGGTCATTTTTTCTGTTTCAGTAATTTGTGAACAGGGGTGAGATAAAGCTAGCTGACTGCCATCCACTTTAGATAGTATCTTACTATACAATACTCACAGGGGAGAGACACCTTAACTACTTTGAAATGAAACAAAAAATATTCTGTTACTATGACTGGAATAGATGTTTCACAATAAAAGAATAAAGGATTATTCTTTATATGTTTGTGTGTGTGTGTGTGTGTGTGTGTATGTATATACATATAAATTTACATCCCAGTTGGTTAGCACATAGTGCAATAATGATTACAGGAGAAGAATCCAGTGATTCATCCCCTACATATAACACTCAGTGCTCATCCCAGCAAGTGTCCTCCTTAATGCCCCTTAGCCATTTAGCCCATTCCCCCACCCAAATTCCCTCCAGCAACCCCCAGTTTGTTCTCTATATTTAAGAGTTTTTGTATTTTGTCCCCCCGTTTTTATATTATTAATGCTTTCCTTCCCTTATGTTCATCTTAATTTGTATCTTGAATTCCATGAGTGAAGTCATATATTTATCTTTCTCTAACTTCACTTAATATAATACACTCTAGTTCCATCCACGTTGTTTCAAATGGTATGACTTCATTTTTTTAAAAATGTTTATTTATTTTTGAGAGAGACAGAGAATCTGAAGCAGGCTCCAGGTTCCAAAAAGTTGTTAGTGCAGAGCCTGACCTAGGACCCAAACCCACGAACCCTGAGATCATGACGTGAGCTGAAGTTGGATGCTTAACCAACTGAGCTATGAGGCTTCATTCTTTTTGACTGCTAACACTCCATTGTATATATGTACCACATCTTTATCTATCCATCTGTCGATGGACATTTGGGTTCTTTGCATACATTGGCTATTGTGAATAGCACTGCTATAAACATTGGGGTGACTGTGCCCCTTTGAAACAGCACACCTGTATCCTTTGGATAAATGCCTAGTAGTGCAATTGTTGGGTCATGGGGTAGTTCTATTTTTAATTTTTTAAGGATTTAAGGATTAAAACTCCATACTGTTTTCCAGAGTACCTGCACCAGTTTGCATTCTCATCAGCAGTGCAAAAATGTTCCTCTTTCTCCACATCCTCACAAACATCTGTCGTTGCCTGAGTTGTTAAATTTAGCCATTCTGACTGGTGTGAGGTGTTATCTCCTTGTGGTTTTGATTTGTATTTCCCTGATGATGAGTGATGTTGAGGAATTATTCATGTGTCTGTTAGCCATCTGATATCTTCTTTGGGAAAGTGTCTATTCATGTCTTCTGCCCATTTCTTCACTGGATTCTTTTTTGGGTGTTGAGTTTGATAAGTTTTTTATAGATTTTGGATACTAACCCTTTATCTAATATGTCATTTGCAAATATCTTCTCCCATTCTGTCAGTTGCCTTTTAGTTTTGTTGATTGTTTCCTTCACCGTGCAGAAGTTTTTATCTTAATGAGATCCCAATAGTTCATTTTTGCTTTTGTTTCCCTTGCCTCTGGAGACATGTTGAGTAAAAAGTTGCTGCAGCCGAGGTCAGAGGTTTTTGCCTGCTTTCTCCTCTAGGATTTTGATGACTTCTTGTCTTGCATTTAAATCTTTCATCCATTTTGAATTTATTTTTGTGTACGCTGTGAGAAAGTGGTCCAGGTTCACTCTTCTGCATGTCGCTGTTCAGTTTTCCCAACACCATTTGCTAAAGAGACTCTTTTTTCTTAATTTTTTTTTTAACATTTATTCATTTTTGAGAGAGACAGAGTGCAAGTGGGGAGGGGCAGAGAGAGAGAGGGAGACACAGAATCTGAGGCAGGCTCCAGGCTCTGAGCTATCAGCACAGAGCCTGACGTGGAGCTTGAACCCACGAGCAGTGAGAACATGACCTGAGCCGAAGTCAGACGCTTAACCGACTGAGCCACCCAGGCACCCTAAGAGACTCTTTATTCCACTGGATATTCTTTCCTGCTTTGTGAAAGATTTGTTGGCCATATGTTTGTGGGTCCATTTCTGGGTTCTCTATTCTGTTCCCTGATCTAAGGGTCTGTTTTTGTGCCATTCCATAATGCTTGATGATTACAGCTTTGTAATACAGCTTGAAGTTCAGATTTATGAAGCCTCCAGCTTTGGTTTTCTTTTTCAGGATTGTTTTAGATATTTGGGGTCTTTTCTGGTTCCATACAAATTTTAGGATTGTTTGTTCTATCTCTGTGAAGAATGCTGGTGTTATTTTGATAGGGATTGCATTGAATATGTAGATTGCTTTGGGTAGCAATGACATTTTTAACAGTATTTTGTTCCTCTAATCCATGAGCATGGAATATTTTTCCAATACTTATGTCTTTAATTTTTTTCATAAGCTTTCTATAGTTTTCAGTATATAGATTTTTCATCTCTTTGGTTAGGTTTATTCCTAGGTATTTTATATCTTTTGGTGCAACTGTAAATGGGATCGATTCCTTGATTTCTCTTTTTCTGCTTCATTATTGGCATATTGAAATGTAACCAATTTCTGTGCATTGATTTTATACCCTGCGACTTTGCCGAATTCATGGATCTGGTAGGGCAGTTTTTTGGTGCAATCTTTTGGGTTTTCCATATAGAGTACCATGTCATCAGCAAACAGTGAGCGAGTGACTTCCTCCTTGCTGATATAGATACCTTTTATTTCTTTGTGTTATCTGGTTGACGAGGCTAGGACTTTCAGTACTATGTTGAATAACAGTGGTGAGAGTGGGCATCCCTGTCCTGTTCCTGACCTTAGGGGGAAAGCTCTCAGTTTTTCCCCACTGAGGATGATATTAACAGCGGGTCTTTTGTATATGGCTTTTATGATCTTGAGGTATGATCCTTCTATCCATACTTTCTTGACGGTTTTTATCAAGAAAGGATACTATATTTTGTCAAATGCTTTCTCTGCATTTATTGAGAAGATCATGCGGTTCTTATCCTTTCTTTTTCAAAAAAAATTTTAAAATATTTATTTTTGAGAGAGACAGAGTGTGAACAGGGGAGGGGCAGAGAGAGAAGGAGACTCAGAATCTGAAGCAGGCTCCTGGCTGAGCTGTCAGCACAGAGGCCGATGCGGGGCTCGAAATCATGAGCAGTGAGAACATAACCTGAGCTGAAGTCGGGTGCTTAACTGACTGAGCCACCCAGGTACCCCATTGTCCTTTCTTTAATAATGTGATGTATCATACGGATTAATTTGTAGATATTGAACCACCCCTGCATCTCAGGCATAAATCCCACTTGATCATGGTGAATAATTCTTTTAATGTATTGTTGGATCTCATTGGCTAGTATCTTGTTGTGAATTTTTGCATCCATGTTCTTCAGGGAAATTGGTCTATAGTTCTCCTTTTTAGTGGGGTCTTTGGTTTTGGAATCAAGGTAATGCTGGCCCCATAGAATGAGTTTGGAAGTTTTCTTTCCATTTCTATTTTCTGGAACAGCTTCAAAAGAATAGGTGCTAACTCTTCTTTAAATGTTTGGTAGAATTCCTCTGGAAAGCCATCTGGCCCTGGACTCTTGTATTTTGGGAGATTTTTGATTACTATTTCAATTTCTTTACTGGTTATGGGTCTGTTCAATTTTTCTGTTTCTTCCTGTTTCAGTTTGGGTAGTTTATATGTTTCTAGGAATTTTTCCATTTCTTCCAGATTGCCCAACTTACTGGCATATAACTGCTCATAATATTCCCTTATTATTGTTTGTATTTCTGCAGTGTTAGTCGTGATCTCTAATAAAAGATTATTCTTTTTATTTTACTGTTTTATTTATGTGTGAGAGAGAGAGAGAGAGACAGCGAGAGAGAGTGTGCGTGAGCAGGGGAGGGTCAGAGAGAGGGGGGATACAGAATATGAAACAGGCTCCTGGCTCTGAGCTGGCTGTCAGCACAAAGCCCGACACGGGGCTCAAACCCATGAACCGTGAGATCATGCCTTGAGCCAAAGTCGGACGCTTAACCGACTGGGCCACCCTGGCGCTCCATAAAAGATTATTCTTAATGGTCTTCAAATAGAATGCCAGAAACTAGCAGGGAAAGAGTACAATGTCTGCATTCCTACTACTAGTGGGAAACTAGGAGTTACATAGATTAGATCAGGTTCATAGATCTACAGCTTTACAGGCTGACACCAAGTTTAAGAACTGGAAATATAGGGGTGCCTGGGTGGCTTAGTCGGTTAAGCGTCCGACTTTCGCTCAGGTCATGATCTCGCGGTTCGTGGGTTCGGGCCCCGCGTCGGGCTCTGTGCTGACTGCCAGCTCAGAGCCTGGAGCCTGTTTCAGTCTGTGACTCCCTCTCTCTCTGACCCTCCCCTGCTCACACTGTCTCTCTCTCTCTCTCCTAGAAATAAATAAAAAATATTAAAAAAAAATAATAAAAAAAAGAATTGGAAATATAGGGGTGCCTGGGTGGCTTAGTCGGTTAAGCGTCCGACTTT